>NC_056750.1:755073988-755373988 GCF_019279795.1 Protopterus annectens | reverse complement strand
TATTGGCGTGGATGCCTTTATAAGCCTAGGTAAGAATTTCGCCCATGTTCCCACAGAGCACCTGTTCCCCCTGTCCAGCAGGGACACAGATGGGATCCCACGGGGTGTATTTTCTGTTTCCCATCCAGTCGTCCTGGTTCCTCTTAAACAGGGCTAGAGAGGTACTCTGCTTGACATGGAGAAGGAATCTATTCCACAGATGGGGGAGTCTTTGGGACACAAATCTATCCCACCAACCAGTTCTATTAATGTCACAGACCAGATTGAGGCCTTGTGTGCAGGTTGTGTGTGTGGAGTTTGACTTATGGATGTGCAGCTTCCATCAAAGCTGAGTCTGAGATGGCCTTGTATGCCAGACACAGGTCACCTCTGAGCAATCTGTAAGAAACTGAGTAGAAGGACAGGGCTTTTAGCCAATCTGTAAAGGATAGGTGTTTGAAGTCCTGGGTTTTCCTGGTCAGGAACCTCTGTGTTCTCTCCATGTGCTGCATGTGCTTGGCAAGGTACATGCTTAAGGGAGGATTTTACTCGATAATGGGTCTGATAAGGGAGGAGTACAGGGATGTTATGACCTCCTTGTTCCTGGATGAAATACCCTTATTTATGAGATGTGCCATACAGAAAGCCTTGCGTACAATGGAGGCAACGTGGTGGTCAAAATTCAGGTTGCTATAAACCTGGGTGCCCATGTCCCTCATGACTGACTGCATGCTTAGTACACTGTTATTAATGTGATAATTAGTGGGGATGGCATTTTCCACAAAGAGGATAATTATGCATTTCTTGGCATTCAGCTTGAGGCCATGCTTCCGGCACCAGTCATTAGTTTTGGTAAGGCCTTCTTGGAGAATGTAACTAAAGAAAACAAGGCACAGAAACACGATGGGAAGCATAAAAATGTTAAAGGTTTAATGATGTAAGCGCCTTTCACACCAAATACGAGTGCTTCTTCAGACCATGTAAAAAACTACATCAGCAAACACTTTTAATATATTCACTCTAGTTCAAAGCAGCCAATAAACATTAGATAAGAATAACAACTTAGCTACAGCTCATATCATTTAAAGAGACGTCATGCTTACAGCGCAGGTTTACTAGAAACCCTGTTATTTAGCCCTGGGTATTTATTAGCTGACCATAAAATAATCCAATGCAATTCCCTGCTTTCAGTGAAATTTTTCACATCACCTCCACATATATTTTCAGAAATAATTACAACAACTTGAAATCTAAAGCCATGTTCATTTTCATTCTGCATGCAGTGTTTGGCTAGTGAATTTTTATTGGCAGCATTCCTAATACAATACATATGCTCCCGGACTTGTTCCATCAGTGACCTGTTAGTTTTTCCTACATAGAAACAGTGGCAAAATATGCATGTCGCCAGATAAATCAAATTCTTGGTTCGACAGTTAGCTTTAACTTCAAATTTATACTCCAACTAGGTGACTGGATGAATAAAACATGCTGATGTATTAATAAATGTACAGAAGCTGCATGTAAGGCATTGTTTAGCACCTGCCCAACCACCTAGTCTCTTATCTTTTTCTTTTGCATTTGAATAGCAAAGCTGCCTTTTAAGAGATTTCTTGTTCTTAAAAGCAAAGTTTGGTCCGTGACCAACGACTTTTGAAATATCATTGTCTAAGCTCAATACAGACCAATTCGACTTAATAATGTTCATTATGCCATTCATATCACTTGTATAAAATAAAGACAGAGGCACACTATTCCTATTACTAATGACCTGGGGAACTTTGCTTCAAAGACTTGGTTTGAAAAATATGGCTTTGCCTTATTTACCCTTTGTGAAACTCCCATACCAATATTCCTTTCAAACTCACATGCTTTATACCCCCTTTCATGAAATTCATTTCTAAGCATCTGGACATCTTGCCTGGAAGTTTCATCATAATTGTTCAATCTTTACACTCTCATTGTTTGACCCTTGATAACATTCCAAAATATATGACCGAGGTGCATACTATGTGCAAAATGGCATTCCTTCTACAAGATTTTCTATATAATTTAGTGCGGAAGCTCTTGGTTTTTTACTAACTAGCACATCCAGGAAATCTAATTCGCTAGTAGAGAACTTGTATGTGAATTTAGGAAAGGAGGTAGTGGACTCCAAATAGCTAAACAGCATAAGCTGTTCTTCAGTACCCCCACACAAAAAACAAGCCATCTACAAATCTCCTGTAGAAGCTCACAAGTGGGACATATTCATCCAAATTTAACAGGGAGTTGTTCTCCCACTCAGCCATGACTACGCTGGCATAGCTATTGCACAGGGTATGCCAATAGCTACACCAACCTTCTGTAGAAACAGATGTCCTTCAAAAAGAAATTCATTCTTTTCTAAGACAATTTCCAGGAACATACAAATAAGATCAATTTTACTTAGGGTATACTCGCTGTTTTTAACAAGGAATTCATGTACCATAGAAATTCCCCACAAATGAGGGATGGCAGTAAATAATGGTACAACATCCACTGTTACTAACAGAAAGCCATCTCTCAACTTCCCATTTACACTATATTTATATAAGTCTTCGAGAAACTGTTTGCTGTCTCTCAGGACCTGTTCCTGCTCTCTAATAGAGGTCTCAGGTTCTTTTCAATAAATATAGAAAAGGGCTGTGTGAGCCAACCACTTCCTGAGACAATAAGTCTAAATGGTGGTTGTAATGCATTCTTATGTATTTTTGGGAGTCCATGAAACAGGCACTATGGGGAAGGCATGAGCCTTTGCCAGAAGCCTGAAGCCCAGGGGAGACAGATGAAGTTCATCTTTGGCACAGCATTGTAGTCTGTCAGTCATGTCCTTCCAGGCTGTCAGCAACTGGATCCCCTTTGAATGACACCAGAAATTAAGCCACTTGTTAAAGTCAAGGGGTGGACACGGTGGTGCAGCGGTTAGCATGTCAACCTCACAGCAAAAGGTTTTCCAGTTCGATTCTTGGCTGGGGTGCCTTCTGTGCGGAGTCTGCATGTCCGCCCTGTGGTCATGTGGGTTTCCTCCGGCTGCTCGGTTTTCCTCCCACATCCCAAAAACATGCTATTGGTAGACTGGACACTCTAAATTGGCCCTAGGTGTGAGTGCATGTGTGTGTGCCTTCTGTGGAAGGTTGGGCGCTGGGCTGATAACTCAACACCATAAAAACTCCACTGCCAATCATGAGTGGACAGGTGATCCACTGTGGTGACACCTAACCGGGGAAAAAGCCAAAAGAAGAAGTTAAAGTCAAACATTTTCTGTTTGTATTGAGGCATCATGATGGGTGATGGTAGGATGTTGCTTAAGGCTAAGGACATACCTGCCTGGGACACATATTCAGCAAGTTCAATCATGTCACTCTTCATATAGTCCAGAGAGGTACATCTCAAGTCATTCACACCAACCTTAGGATTCCGGATACTGGCTAAGACTCTTGCCACCCCTATAGTGCCTTTTTTAGGCAAGGTTCAAATGACAAATTCACCACCATAACAGGTACAAGCAAGCAAAATCTGACGGTAATGTTACTCAATGCTAGAAGTCTAAACCTCAAAATGCACTCACTCGAGGCACTCCTTAAAATGGAGAACACTGACATCTGTGCAGTGACAGAGACCTGGTTCAAAGCTCCAGAGAGCACCCCTGCATTACCCGGCTTCAATTCATACCACACCTTTCGGCCACCTAACCCAGAAAGAAGCACTAAAGGTGGAGGCATGTCCATATTCATTAAGGATATCCACACCTCCAGGCTAGTTGCACAGCATAATGCATCCGAGATTATCCAAGTGCAACTAACTCTGGGCAAGACCACAATCCAAATTGTAGCTTGCTACAGACCCCCACCATGCCCCAGGATTCACACTCCTCATTTCTTGATACACTGGAAAGTATTAGGGTACAACCCAACACCCTAATAATGGGTGATTTCAACTACCCCACCATTAACTGGGAAAACTACTCATGTACCAACTCTTTTGCTCAACGTTTTCTAGAATTCATAAATTCCAATGCCTTGGATCAACTTATTCACACCCCCTGCAGGGGCAGCAATATCCTAGACCTGGTCATTACCAACATGGGAAACTGGTGTTCCACACCAGAGGTCAATTCCTTGTTGGTCAGATCCGACCATAAGCTTATCAGCCTAGACATCCACATCCCACCCCCAGCCCCAATTAGGGAAACCATTGTAAAAAAACTTCTCAAAAGCCAACTTCACACTTCTTAAGACAGAAGTGGCAAACTTCATGACACCCATGCAGACGGACAATAGAGGTATGACTGCCGAATCCCACACAAATGCACTTTATAAGCACTTACACGAGTGCATGTATCATGCTATCCCTAATAGAACCAAGATGTTATCCTCCAAAAAAAGGAAGCCAATCTGGTGGTCCTCTGCCATAAACAAACTCTACAACAGAAGAAAGAAACTGTTGCAAAAAAGAGTAAAATCCCATGACTGGAGGAACTCCCTGGTCAACCTCAGTAAGAAGCTGAGATCCCTCATAAAATCCACCAAAGCTAGTTACGAAAACAAAATTGCCACTGTCTCTAAAGACAACCACAAAGCATTCTATAGCTATGTCAAGAATCTAAATGGGAACACTCAGATCTGCTCTGAGTTACAGCATAATGGCACTAAATATACAGAACCAACTGATATTGCCAACATCCTAGCAGATAGGTTCAGTGCTAACTTTACCCCTCTCACCCCTAGAGGGCCCATCTCTATACCGAAGAATGCAAAGTTCCTATAATCACGGCTGCACAGGTAAAAAACACACTCTCCAAAGCCAAGAACACAGCATCCATGGGACCTGACAATATCCCAGGCTGCATTCTACACGAACTACAGAATGAACTGGCACCCTACCTAAGTACCATGTTCAATCATAGCCTCACCTCAGGCTTTGTACCCACTGAATGGCGCACCACGACAGTTATCCCACTCCACAAAGGGGGAGCCACGACGGACCCTGGGAACTACCGCCCCATTAGCCTGACAAGACTGGTCTGCAAGGTCATGGTATCATCATGGAACTCATAAACAAAGACATTGGTAATCTCCAAACTCTGGACCCTACTCAGTTTGGATTTGTAAAAGGCAGATCATGTCTCCTATACCTGACTTGACTTCTTTGAAGCAGTCACCAAAGCCATAGATGAGGGTAAAATGGTTCACACAGCTTATCTAGATCTCGCCAAGGCTTTCGACACCATCCCCCACTCTGGAATTATAGATAAGCTCACTAAACTAGGTATAAATCCCTATGTCACAAGATGGGTTGCCAACTGGCTCATGGACAGAACCCACACTGAAAGTAGCGGATTCCAAATCCGACATCAGACCAGTGACAAGTGGAGTACCACAGGGTTCAGTCCTGGGTCCTCTCCTGTTTGGTATCTATTTCTCCGAAGTGCAGGCCAACACAGAAGGTCTTTGGCTAACAAAGTTTGCAGATGACTGCAAACTAGGAGCCATAATCGAAACTCCTAACGATGTGAACAAACTACAAAAGGGCCTCACTGAGACAGATACCTGGTGTCAAAGCCATGGCCTGAAGCTCAATGCCAAAAAGTGTATTGTCATCCCCTTTGGTAAAAACTCTGTACCCATGAACTATCACATAGCTGGTAGTCTACTTAATGCTGAAAATGTGATAAGAGACCTTGGGACACAGGTGGACAGGAGTCTCTCCTTCGATAATCGCATCGCCACAGTGGTCAGGAAATCCTTCTACGTGGCTCATCTCATCACAAAAGGATTCTCATCCAGAAAAAAAGAGGTCATTGTTCCCCTCTACTCATCACTCATTAGACCCATTATAGAGTACAACACCCCTTTTGGTATGTACCTCACAAGACATCTACAACAACTGGAAAGACCACAGAAATACCTCACAAAGAGGATTACTGGCCTCAAACAGATGCCCTGTGCAGACCGTCTCAAAAAGCTACAGCTTTACTCCATTGCATATCACCTACTCAGGGGCGATCTCTGCCTAACATACAAAGCTATGTCAAACCCAGAGCTGTTCGACATGCTCCACTTAAAGAAATCCCAATCCCTCTGAGCTACACACTCTAGGGACCTTAACCCTGTCACCACAATAAACAGAACATCTGATGAAGCAATGCTAAGTTGTGAAAGCACTCACCTCTCTGTTTTTATTTTTGCAATAAAGTTATTGTGTATAGTTTCCAGTGTGTAACTTGGGCGCCTTATTTCATTTTCAACTTTTATTATTTATTTGGGCACCTTAGTATACCTGAAGCCGTTTTGGATTTTATAATAAACAGAACATGCTGGAGGGATAGATTCCTGTCCCAGAGACTTCCCATACTCTGGAACAGACTACCTATCTATATCAAACAGAGCTCCTCATTAGCACTCTTCAAGAAAAATCTTGATGATTGGATGGGAAATGGGAAGTTCACCCTGGAGATCACTTCTGTGGCTCTGCTTGACAGGGGCACAGGAAAATAATTTTCTTGGGTGGCAAAAGCCAGGGTACATTTTTTGGCTAGGCTTGTATGGGCCCTAGGGCCGATAGCCTAGTACCTACCTATGAACCTATGAACCTATGAACATGGACTATGACAGAGTCATAACAGTACCTGTTGTTAAGAGACTTGAGTATGTGCGTGATATGGTGGATTCTATCACCTAACAAGCAACTTACCATGACTTTCTCCTTGTCTAGCCTGGTGAGGGGTACATCTGTGTGTCTCACAGAGTCTCCTATGACTAGTAAGTTGGGTTTGTGGCTGGGCCTTAGCGGCTGTGAGACAAAGACATGTGTGATGCTTGGTGCTGTGGGTTGTGATGTGCATGTGAGTTTTTGCTTCAGAGGTCTTTTTTGTTTAGGTATGTTTTTGTTGAGAACCTCTGCATATGTAGGAATGTGTTGAGCAGGTGGGGGTGGTGTTAGAGGTATGGTGATCATAGGGTTTAACTGATGCTATCCACAGTTTGCAAAGGAATTCTTTGGTAACTTTTTAAATTGACCCTAGCCAAGAACTCTTAAAACTCCAACAGAACAGAAAACTTAAAACAAAACAAATGTAATACTAGAATAACATTCAAAATAGAAGTGATCAAACCTTAAATGAAGAGCTTCAAATCAAAATTAAATATAGCCAGAGATGAGTGATATTCAGAGCAGGTAAGATGAAAAATGAACAGCTCAGATTTACATCAAGATGCAACATAACTGACTGAATGTTTGCAATGAGATAGATAGTTGATAAGACCCAAGAGATGAGGGAAATGTCCAACTGGGCATTCCTTGACTTGGAGAAAACATATGACAAGGTCCAGGAAAGCTTATTTTAGCAGTCCTGTGGTTCTTTGAATTCCCTGAAACACTGTTTTAATTAGTCAAGGCTATTCATAAGTACCAATCAGTTAAATACAAACAGTGTTCAAACTCATAAACAGGTTACAGGTGGATGAATGTGTGCATCAGAGCTCAGCTATGAGCCCACTGCATTCATAATGGTGATGGAGTACATTAGCAAACAGGTTAGAGAGAACAGATCAACAAAGTTGCTGAATGCGGATGATGTGACATTACAGGCAATGGATAGCAGAATGAAATGCAAAAACTGAAGGAACATGGTATGAAACTGTGTACAGATAAGATGGTTGTAATGCCAGCAAATGGGTGAAATCAGATGAAGCTGAGAAATGAAATACAAGGAATGATACTGGAACAGATTAACACCCTCAAGTATTTGGGCAAGGTGCCTGAAGTGGAGTGAAGTCTGAATGAGGAGGTCAAAGGTAGAATCAGAGGAGCTGCAGCCAGTTGGCAGATAGTGTCAGATGTAATGTATGACAGGTATCCAAAACAGTGGTGCAACCAGTACTATTGTATGATACAGAAACCTGGTCAGTAAAGGCAGAGCAGCTGAGGATATTTGAGTTGATGGAGATGAAATGCCTTAGATGAGTGGTAGGATGCACAATGTGTGACAGAGACAAAGAAATGAGGACATAAGAGCAACTGCAGAGAAAGTCAAAGAGAACAGGTTATGATGGTTTAGGCACATGTGCAGAAATGCAGAAGGCAATGTGATGACTAGAATGTTTCTTTGTATTTATAAGTGTTAGTCACATATCTTTAAATTTATTACTGCTTAATATCTGAATTGTTTGGCTTCTGCTACATACCTACAATCAACTGCATTACTAGCTGAGTTAAGTACAAACTTGCAGTGTTAAAGATTGCACTGCATTTTATTTTTCTGTCTATTTAATTGTTTCATTGAATATTGTAGTCTGTGTCTCTCTGCAGTTATTTATTTTTCTATTTAATTGTTTCATAGAATACTGTGGTCTCTCTCTGTCTCTGCAGTTAGTTTCCCGCCTGCTGTCCCTGTTCTTGTTTTGGTATTAATCTTGGTGGCTTTGTAATTGCCCGCCCCTCCCATAAATTTGTGTTTGAATACTTCTCCTGGGTCTATCTCATTTGCTCACTCAACCATGTACAGTGAGATCATATTTTGACTTCAGACAGTCCTACCAGTACCATCTGTTCAGCTTTATCCCAGCTCTATTCCAGTCATACCTCTCAACCTGGAAACATCAAAAATCTGGACAAGGCCCATGAAAAATAAGTACAAATCTGTACACTGTTTAACATAAAATTTGCAGATATAATTATGTAACCCCACCCACTCCAATGGAATTGTGGGATATCAACTTTTAAACACAAACTTAAGAACAGACAACCAAAGTATGGCACCAGATTCCCCCCTGCAGCTATTCCAATGTCCCATTATATGGCAATTTCACCCCATTTACCATAAACACTAATGCGTGCATGCTGCTTTACTTCTACAATGATCATTTGGATTTTATTTTTACACTTTACAGCACAAACATTAATAGACATCTGCTAAATAAAGCAATACTGTCTCCCAATGAAAATAGACTCCCAACAAATTCAGTATAAAGCTAATAAAACCTAAAATGAAGAAATGTGTTGAGGACTGTAATAAAGACAATTTGTGAGATTTTCTTAAGACACTAAAATACAAAACACTTGCTGATACTTGTGAAACTATGCTTCCCTTAAAAAAACAAAAAAACAAAAAAATCTTGCTTTTTTCCCACTTTTCTGAGATTTAAAAAAGTTCAGTTACAAATTTGCTGTTCTGAACTGTTTGTAAGTTTCTTGGAGGCCATTGTTTGCTTGGGCTAAAGGGAAGTCTCTGTGATCGTCAGTGGCAGTTGTACACATTGAGCAGCCTGCCTGCCCCTGTGGGAGTGGTTACTGCCTTGAAACTGTAGTTTTATTGGCCATTTTTGGTCAATTCCAAACTCCTTGATCTCCCTCTCTTAAAGCCTGATTGCCTCATGGCTTTGGCATCTTTTTGGACTTGTTGGCTGTTGGTGAAGCACCCACCAAGAGGAGAAAACGCTGAGAGAAGAAAGGAGCCACTTTTGAGATTTTTAGTATTTTGCTTCAGATTATTTGTTAAGTTTTTCTGCATTGCCACCTACTTTTGAGCATTTTCTGGCTTGTTAAACTTGATTTCTGTGTTGGTAACTGTATTTAGAACACAACCTAGAGCTGATTACTGAATTTCCTGCCTGCACTTATTTTTAAAATCGTTTTTTTCTTAAAACTTGCATTTTATTTGTCTCTGGCCTAGCACTTAAGTGTGGGGTCATTTACTGCACTGTTCTAACTTGTTGATACTTGTGAACCTCTGCTTTCCTTAAAAAAAAACAAAAAAACAAAAAAATCTTGCTTTTTTCCCACTTTTCTGAGATTTAAAAAAGTTCAGTTACAGATTTGCTGTTCTGAACTGTTTGTAAGTTTCTTGGAGGTCATTGTTTGCTTGGGCTAAAGGGAAGTCTCTGTGTTCATCAGTGGCAGGGATAAACATTGAGCAGCCTGCCTGCCCCTGTGGGAGTGGTTACTGCCTTGAAACTGTAGTTTTATTGGCCATTTTGGGTCAGTTCCAAACTCCCTGATCTCCCTCTCTTAAAACCCAATTGCCTCATGGTTTTGGTGCCTTTTTGGACTTGTCGGCTGTTGGTGAAGCACCCACCAAGAGGAGAAAATGCTGAGAGAAGAAAGGAGCCGCTTTTGAGATTTTAAGTATTTTGCTTCAGATTATTTGTTAAGTTTTTCTGCATTGCCCCCTACTTTTGAGCATTTTCTGGCTTGTTAAACTTGATTTCTGTGTTGGTAACTGTATTTAGAACACAACCTAGAGCTGATTACTGAATTTCCTGCCTGCACTTATTTTTAAAATCATTTTTTTTCTTAAAACTTTCATTTTATCTGTCTCTGGCCTAGCACTCAAGTGTGGGGTCATTTACTGCACTGTTCTAACTTGTTGATACTTCTGAACCTCTGCTTTCCTTAAAAAAAAACAAAAAAACAAAAAAAAATCTTGCTTTTTTCCCACTTTTCTGAGATTTAAAAAAGCTCAGTTACAGATTTTCTGTTCTGAACTGTTTGTAAGTTTCTTGGAGGCCATTGTTTGCTTGGGCTAAAGGGAAGTCTCTGTGTTCATCAGTAGCAGTGATAAACATTGAGCAGCCTGCCTGCCCCTGTGGGAGTGGTTACTGCCTTGAAACTGTAGTTTTATTGGCCATTTTGGGTCAATTCCAAACTCCTTGATCTCCCTCTCTTAAAACCCTCTTTTGCGCGTTTTTGCGCATAACGCAACACTGGGCAGCGCCACCTAATTGGGTTTAAACTATTCCTGGCTCCACAAAGTCTGCTCTTCACTTTTTCCCTTAGAACTGCTCTATCTCTCAAATTAAACACCATATTCTCATTCTAAGGCCCCTCACTGGTCCAAATAAGTAATCATACAAGTTAGCACTAATAAACCATAAGCACTACTTACTCTTATACTCTCTATGATTACCTTGTCCCCTATTGGTCCATTTTAATTCAGTTCCCTATATTACTCTAGCATGTCCAAAGGTCAGTCAATGGTTTCCTCTCCATTCCAGCTGGTGAATCTGGGAATTTTGAGGCAATGTTACAACTGTCTCATGTACTTGGACAACCCTCTCCTCCTCCAAACAGGTTCAAATATATGTGAGAGATGCAACCATATAGCCAAACTGGAGGCTGAGCTCTCTCATCTCAAAACTGGTGTAACCAGTCAGGAGGAGAAGGTAACCTCACACAACACAATTCCAGTATCACATAGTCTCACCACTACAGCGAACCAAACACATAAAAGTACAAAAACATACTCGGAGGCCCTAAATAAAAACCTACCTAAGCAACAGAGACCTCCAAAGCAGACATCCAAGCAAACGCTACCCCAAAACAAAACACGTACAATACATAGCACACAAAGTCAGTGTGCCAAGCAGTCACAGCCGTTAAGGCTGAATAACACACTTGATACCCTTGTAATAGGTGACTCTATTGTCAGACACACTGACGTCCTGCTCACCAGGCTGAATAAAGAGAAGGTCACAGTGAGCTGCCTGTCGGGCGCTAGGATCCGCCACATAACACAAGCACTCAGGTCACTCCAAAGCAAATACAGATATGACTCAGTCATTGTACATGCTGGCGTGAATGACCTGAGACGTACCTCCCTCGACTACATGAAAAGAGACATAGAGGAGCTCTCTGATCATGTAGCCCAGGCCGGTATGACCCTGACCTTGAGCAGCATCTTACCCTCACCTAGAATGATGCCACAGTACAAAGACAAAATGATCGATTTTAACAAATGGCTAAAATGTTGGTGTCATTCAAAGGGGATCCAGTGTCTGTCAGCCTGGGATGACATGCTCGACAAGCCACATTGCTTTGCTAGGGACGGCTTGCACCTGTCACCCCTGGGCTTTCGGATATTGGCAAAGGCTCTTGCCACCCCCATAGTGCCTTTTTTAGGCAAGGCTCAAAAGTCAAACCCACCTCCATAGACAGCACAAGGAACAAGAAACTAAGGGTAATGCTGCTAAACGCCAGAAGTCTTAACCTCAAGATGCATGCACTCGAAGCTCTCCTCAGTATGGAGAACATCGATATCTGTGCAGTGACAGAAACCTGGTTCAAGGCTCCAGAGAGCACCCTAGCACTACCAGGTTATACCTCATATCATGCTTTTTGGCCCCAAAACCCGGACCGAACAACAAAAGGAGGGGGAGTTTCCATATTTATCAAGGATATCCATACCTCCAGGTTAGTGGCAGTGCACGAAGTATCAGAGACCATCCATGTGCAACTGACAGTGGGCAAGACTGCTTTTCAGTTTATAGCATCCTACAGACCACCCTCTCAAAGTCAGGAATCCCACTTGGCTTTCCTGAAAACATTGGAGAACACTAAGATCTCTCCGAACACCATTATATTGGGCAACTTCAACTACCCAAACATAGACTGGGAGCATTACTCAAGCCCCAGCACCTTAGCCCAAAGGTTCCTGGAATTTATAAACTCAAATGCTATGGAACAAATAGACACCACTCCCACAAGAGGGGAAAACATACTAGACCTGATCATTACCAACATGGGGACTCTATGCTCAATACCAGAAGTATATCCCTCATTGGTAAGATCAGACCATAAATTAATTTCACTGGATATCCACATCCCGATCCCACCCCCAGCCCAGAAAACCACAGTGAAAAACTTCTCAAAAGTGAACTTCACACTTCTCAAAACTGAAGTGGAATCCTTCAAGGCCCCAGGGCCAGTGGAAACTACGGCCCAAACTGCAGAATCCTATATAAACGCATTCTACGGACATCTCCAGGAATGCATGGATCATGCTATCCCAAACAAAATCAAGACCCAATCATCCAAAGGCAGGCGTCCAGTCTGGTGGACCCCAGCCATAAATAAACTGTACAACAGAAGGAGGAAGCTACTACATGATAGAGCAAAATCCCTAAAAGGGAAGGCATCTCTGATCAGTACTAGCAAAAAAATACGATCCCTCATAAAATCCTCCAAGGCCAGCTTCGAGAGAAAAATTGCACAGGACACTAAAGACAATCATAAGGCTTTTTTCAGTTATGTTAGGAACCTGGGATGCAACTCCCAGACTTGTTCTGAGTTGATTCTAAATGACAAAAAATACACTGAACCCACAGACATCGCCAATATCCTGGCAGACAGGTTCAGTGCAAACTTCTCCACCCCCCCCCCAAAAGAGCAAGTATCTATCCCAGCAGAGTGCAGCCTCCCAAACATCTCTGATGCTCAGGTGAAGGCCGCCCTCTCCAAAACAAAAAACACTGCTTCCATGGGACCAGATGGCGTCCCGGGTTGCGTCCTACATGAACTCCAAGAAGAACTAATCCCTCAAGTAAAACTGCTGTACAATCTCAGCCTCACTACAGGATATGTGTCCAAAGAATGGCGTACAGCAACAGTGGTCCCACTCCACAAAGGTGGCGCCTCTGCGGACCCTGGAAACTATTGTCCCATAAGCCTGACTAGCCTAGTATGCAAGGCTATGGAGAGGATCATCATGGAACTCATAAACAAAGACATTGGGGACCTACAGACACTAGATCCTACCCAATTTGGCTTCATCAAGGGCAGATCCTGCCTTTTGAACCTGATCGACTTCTTCGAAACAGTCACCAAGGCCATAGATGAAGGGAAGGTAGTCCACACAGCCTATCTGGACCTCGCAAAGGCATTTGACACAATACCCCACTCGGGCATCATAGATAAGCTATCCAGCCTAAATATAAACCCCTATGTCACAAGATGGGTCGCAAACTGGCTCAAAGACAGAACCCACAGAGTCAGAGTTGCTGGATCCATGTCAGACTCGAAACCGGTCACAAGTGGCATCCCACAAGGTTCTGTCCTGGGACCTCTCTTGTTCAGTATTTACTTTTCTGAGGTACAGGCCAACGTGGGAGGACTACGGCTCACCAAGTTTGCAGATGACTGCAAACTGGGCGCCATAATCGACTCTCCAGCTGACACAAACATCCTTCAAAAAGGTCTCGCAGAGACGGATAACTGGTGTCAGAGCCATGGTCTAAAGCTAAATGCCAAAAAATGTATAGTCATACCCTTTGGCAAAAACAATGTGCCCACAAATTACCACATAGGTGGTAACCCATTAAGTACAGAGAAAGTAATTAGGGATCTGGGGACCCAAGTTGATAGCAATCTCTCCTTTGACAACCACATTGCCAAAGTGGTTAGAAAGACCTTCTACACGGCCCACCTCATCATGAAGGGATTCACATCTAGATCAAGAGAGGTAATCGTGCCCCTTTATTCATCCCTCATCAGGCCCATCATAGAATACAATGCCCCCTTTGGGATGTACCTTACCCGACACCTGCAGCAATTAGAAAGACCCCAAAAGTACCTCACCAGGAGGATCAAGGGACTCAAACAGATGCCATATGCTGCTCGGTTAAAAAAACTCCAGCTCTACTCAGTTGCATACCACCTACTTTGAGGTGATCTATGCCTGACATATAAAGCTATGTCCAACCCAGAATTAATGGACACGCTCCACCTCAGTAAATCTAAATCCCTTAGAGCCACACGGTCGAGGGACTTGAACCTCAGCACAGAAATAAATAGAACATGCTGGAGGGACAGATTCATAACCCAGAGGCTCCCTTCGCCCTGGAATAGAATTCCAATTAATGTTAGGCAGAGCACCTCACTGACTCTCTTCAAGAAGAATCTTGATGAGTGGATGGGGGATCATAGGTTTGTCCCAGGGATTACTTCCGTGTCACTATTAGACAGAGGCACAGTAAACTAAACTTTAAAAAGGGCACAGTATACTCAAATCAAGGGGTGGCGTAAGCCAAACACAATCGGGCTAGGCTTATAAATGCCCCAGAGCAGATAGCCTAGTATGAACCTATGAACCTATAAACCTATGAACCTATAAAAGGAAAAAGCAAAGGCTAGATGCACACATACGCATAATTCTGAAGAGATTAACAAATTACAATGCATTTAGGACATTAATGCATGGTGGGACAGATACCAAAAGAAAATATAATCAACCAAACTATACAACACAGTGACAATGTGTATAAGACCCTCTTCAAAAAGAGAATGTTGTCCCAAATGTCTATTATTTGATTTCAGTGTGTCCATATTTAAACAACTGCCTCCCCAATTCCATTTTCTTTGCACATTTTTCAAACATGTGGCCACAGCCCAGCAGTGATACTGAATGCCACAGGTATAAAAGTACTGAATACTCTATGCATACTGTTCATATCCATTAATGCCCCCCCCAAAAAAAAAATTCTTAAAATACAAGCAATCTGTCCTCTAAAGGGCAGAGATGATGAGCCAGAACAGTAAATTCATGATGTGGGAAGTGCCTGAACAAGGAAAATACCTATGCAGTTTAGCAACAGGAGCAGATCTTCTAACACATTTTAAAAAATAACAGAAATACATTTTTTTATTCATATATCTTGTACTATAGTCGTATAGGTTAAAGATCATTTCAATTACACCCACAAAAATCAAGCACTACACAAGCTTAAATCCTGAAAACTATCACGATTTATGTTACCGGTTACAGTTCCAAAGTTTGCAATTTCATCTCTTCTGTCCACCCCACTATGAAATGCCTTTGACTCTTCACAGCTGCTCAACCTGAAAACCCAGCTCAACAGATTGCAATAATTACCAAAATTCACATAATGAAAGTTACTGGGTTAAAAGCAAAAACTTTCTAAATGCATACTTTAAGTTGACAGTTTAAATCATAATAAATGTGGCCATGCAACATAAACTCAATCAAAATTATAGCACAGGCAAAGTAATTAGCAGTATAACCTAATTAACTCTGCTACAGTTGTTTATTAATATAACTCTCAGCAATTTTACAGAATAAAATGGATTTACAAAAGTATTTAGATGGTCATATAAAAATATATTCTAGAAGTCACATAAAGCAGAATTTCCAGCTATACAGTATCTCGTTTACCGTAACTAATAATAATTTAAAAACAGAAAGCGGTGTTAACATAAGGCAAGCAATACAGTGGTATGGTAGAGAGAATGACAACAAACCAAAATGCTTGTGTGAACTGACTTTCTGATTAACAATCCAGGATTAGTTATTTACTTACTGATTAACAATCCAGGATTAGTTATTTACTTACTGATTAACAATCCAGGATTAGTTATTTACTTACTGATTAACAATCCAGGATTAGTTATTTACTTACTGATTAACAATCCAGGATTAGTTATTTACTTACTGATTAACAATCCAGGATTAGTTATTTACTTACTGATTAACAATCCAGGATTAGTTATTTACTTACTGATTAACAATCCAGGATTAGTTATTTACTTACTGATTAACAATCCAGGATTAGTTATTTACTTACTGATTAACAATCCAGGATTAGTTATTTACTTACTGATTAACAATCCAGGATTAGTTATTTACTTTCTGATTAACAATCCAGGATTAGTTATTTACTTACTGAGTAACAATCCAGGATTAGTTATTTACTTACTGATTAACAATCCAGGATTAGTTATTTACTTTCTGATTAACAATCCAGGATTAGTTATTTACTTACTGAGTAACAATCCAGGATTAGTTATTTACTTACTGATTAACAATCCAGGATTAGTTATTTACTTTCTGATTAACAATCCAGGATTAGTTATTTACTTACTGATTAACAATCCAGGATTAGTTATTTACTTACTGATTAACAATCCAGGATTAGTTATTTACTTACTGATTAACAATCCAGGATTAGTTATTTACTTACTGATTAACAATCCAGGATTAGTTATTTACTTACTGATTAACAATCCAGGATTAGTTATTTACTTACTGATTAACAATCCAGGATTAGTTATTTACTTACTGATTAACAATCCAGGATTAGTTATTTACTTACTGATTAACAATCCAGGATTAGTTATTTACTTACTGATTAACAATCCAGGATTAGTTATTTACTTACTGATTAACAATCCAGGATTAGTTATTTACTTACTGATTAACAATCCAGGATTAGTTATTTACTTACTGAGTAACAATCCAGGATTAGTTATTTACTTACTGATTAACAATCCAGGATTAGTTATTTACTTACTGATTAACAATCCAGGATTAGTTATTTACTAAGCGTTTAGTCATAGCAAGACAGTTAAAAAACAAAACAAAAAAAACAGCACCTACATGAAACTACTATTAACAGTCTTATTTCCAAAAACAAGCTGAACAGAGTCTGAGTTTACCAATTAAATTAAGAAAGAAATTTAGAAAAGCGAGTAATTGTCTCACAGATGGTGCATTCAATGAATAGTCTAGGGTGTAACGTACCACACTCGGCAATGATTTATCCAGGAAGAGAATGGACAGGCTGAAATGACAATAAGAATAAAATATAACAAGATTTTAGTGTCACATTTTGCTTCTAACTAGACAGTCTGTTACAGCTGACACAAGATATCTCAAAGCTTTTTAATCAATTCTCATAGCAGCTAAGGATGCGGATCATTGCCAGTTGAGCTATAAATACCTCTCTGCTATCAAAAGTTGAGCTGTATATCTCTGCCATCAAAAGTAACTCTGCGAGGAAGTTTTCTGCTTGTTCCTGTGGCAGCCTCTGTTCAAGCAGCGACATGATAAATCCAAACAGTTGCTGCATAATAAATACTCGTGGCTACACATTCCTTTGTGGATTGCTGGAGCAGCCGGAAATACATGTAGATGACCCTATTGCTCAATTCTGACTGGCTAGCTGGCCATTTCACGGAGCTGACATCATCACGCACGTGATGACGTCAGCTCAAAACACCAAACTACATTTTTTTAAATTAAAAAAGCCGGGAAATCAGAAATTAAGGGGTGCCACTCGGTAATCGTGGCACCCCATTATTTGGACCCCAAAACTCGGTGAAAACCGAGTAATTCGGTATGGTTGGGAGGTATGATTCTATTCTAGTGTCACTAGCTCATTCTACCTAATACAGAGAGAACAATTGCGAAGGGCAAACCACTTATGTCCTTAATTTTGAATTATCTTCTGTTTCTCCTTTCTCCATTTCCACTTTCAAAACAAATTTCTAAGCTTGTTTCCTGCCTTTCCTATAACTAATCTAGTCCAGATACAGATTTGCTGTAACCAGGACTGTTTGTAAGCTTCTGAGCCCCAAAAGCCTTTCTGTGTTGGAGGGAAGCCTTTTAGCTTATCAGTGGGAGTAGTAAACACTAGGTAGCCTATCTAACACAAGAGTGGTTTCTGGCCCAGAAATTGTAGTTTATTGGCCGTTTTGGCAGTTTTTCCATCTCTTTCAACTTTCTGGCTTAAAAGCCTACATTTGTGCTTGTTTCACAACTTTCCTGTAACTAGTATAGTCCAGATACAGATTTGCTGTATCCAGGACTGTTTGTAAGCTTCTTAGCCCCCCCAAGCCCTTCTGTGTTGGAGGGAAGCCTTCTAGCTTATCGGTGGGAGTGGTAAGCACTAGATAGCCTATCTACCACAAGAGTGGTTTCTGGCTCAGAAATTGTAGTTAATTGGTCGTTTGGCAGTTTTTCCATCTCTTTCAACTTACTGGTTTAAAAGCATGCATTTGTGCTTGTTTCCTATCCTTCCTGTAACTAGTCTATTCCAGATACAGATTTGCTGTATCCAGGACTGTTTGTAACCTTCTGAGCTCCTCAAGCCTTTCTGTGTTGGAGGGAAGCCTTCAAGCTTATAAGTGGGAGTGGTAAGCACTAGGCAGCCTATCTTCCACAAGAGTGTTTTTTGGCCCAGAAATTGCAGTTTATTGGCCTTTTTGGCAGTTTTCCATCTCCTTCAATCTTCTGGTTTAAAAGCCCATGTTTCCCACCTTTCCTGTAACTAGTCCAGTCCAGATACAGATTTGCTGTATCCAGGACTGCTTGCAAGCTTCTGAGCCCCTCAAGCCTTTCTGTATTGGAGGGAAGCTTTCTAGCTTATCAGTGGGAGTGGTAAGCACTAGGTAGCCTATCTACCACAAGAGTGGTTTCTGGCTCAGAAATTGTAGTTTATTGGCCGTTTGGCAGTTTTTCCATCTCTTTTAACTCACTGGTTTAAAAGCCTGTGTTTGCGCTTGTTTCCCATCTCTCCTGTAACTAATCTAGTCCAGACACAGATTTGCTGTATCCAGGACTGTTTGTAATCTTCTGACCCCCCCCCCAAGCATTTCTGTGTTGGAGGGAAGCCTTCTAGCTTATCAGCGGGAGTGGTAAGCACTTGGTAGCCTATCTACCACAAGAGTGGTTCCTGGCCCAGAAATTGTAGTTTATTGGCTATTTGGCAGTTTTTCCATCTCTTTCAACTTACTGGTTTATAAGCCTGATTTTGCACTTGTTTCCCATTTTTCCTGTAACTAGTCTAGTCCAAATACATATTTGCTGTATCCAGGACTGTTTGTAATTTTCTGAGCCCCCCCCCCCCCAAGCCTTTCTGTGTTGGAAGGAAGTCTTCTAGCTTATAAGTGGGAGTGGTAAGCACTAGGTAGCCTATCTCCCACAAGAGTGGTTTCTGGCCCAGAAATTGTAGTTTATTGGCTGGTTGGGCAGTTTTCCATCTCCTTCAACCTTCCGGTTTAAAAGCCCATGTTTGCACTTTTCCCACCTTTCCTGTAACTAGTCTAGTCCAGATACTGATTTGCTGTATCCAGGACTGTTAGTAAGTTTCTGAGCCCCTGAAGCTTTTCTGTATTGGAGGGAAGCATTCTAGCTTATCAGTGGGAGTGGTAAGCACTAGGTAGCTTGTCTACCATAAGATCCAGCTACAGATTCTTAGTTTTACCACTTGAATTTGCATATTCAGCACTTGTTCAGAACTTGCTAGCACTAAATAAGCTACAAATTACTACAGCACTCAACCTTCCTCTTTACCTAAAGGAAAATAGTTTTTGTACTTACTTTCCTCACTTGCTTGGAGGAAAACAGCTCTTATACTCACTTTCCTCACTTGTCTAGAGGAAAGGAGTTTTTTATTCAGGCATGTCCAAGTGTCAGCTCCTAGTGTTCTCTCCTGTCTATCTGATGAATCTGGGCATCCTGGGGCAATGTAGCAATTGCCTCATGTACACAGACAACCCTTTCCTCCTACCACCCAACACCACAACCTGTGAGAGATGCACTTATCTAGCCAAACTGGAGGTAAACTCTCTCCAACCAAGACTGAACTTGACAGTCAAGAGGAGAGGGTAAACACTTGCACCACACCACACTCATCACATAGTCCCACTAAACCTACACCACCAAAATCCACACATAGAAACACAAAAACATTCATGGAGGCTCTCAATAATAGTCTGTGCAAGCAACAGAGACCTCCAAATCAGAAGTGCAAGCAACCTCCACCCCCCCCAACACAACCCAAATGACATACAGCCCACAGACTCAGTGTGCCAATAAACCACAGCCCATAAGGCAAAACAATGTACCCAACACACTAATCATAGGTGACTCTATAGTCAGGCACACTGATGACCCACTCACCAGGCTAAACAAGGAGAAGGTTACTGTCAGCTGCTTGTTGGGTGCCAGGATCCGCCACATAACCCACAAACTCAGGTCACTCCACAACAAGTTCAGATATGACTATGTCATTGTCAATGCTGGTGTGAACAACCTGAGACATACCTCTCTGGACTACATGAAAAAAGACATGGAAGAGCTCTCTGATCTTGTAGACCAGGCAGGTATGACCCTAGCCCTGAGTAGCATCCTGCCATTGCCCAGAATGATACCGCAGTACAAGGACAAAATAGATGACTTCAACAACTGGCTAAGCTTCTGGTGTCATTCTAAGGGGATCCAGTACCTGTCTGTTTGGGACGACATGGTCGACAGACCATGATGCTTTGCCAGAGATGGCCTGCACCTGTCACCCTGGGATTCCGGATACTGGCTAAAGGTCTTGCCGCCCCTATAGTGACTTTTTTAGGCAAGGTTCAAATGGCAAATTCACCACTGTAACAGGAACAGGCAAGCAAAAACTGAAGGTAATGCTACTCAATGTTAGAAGTCTAAATCTCAAAATGCACTCACTCGAAGCACTCCTTAAAATGGAGAACCTTGATATCTGTGCAGTGACTGAGATATGGTTCAAGGCTCTAGAGAGCAGCCCTGCATTACTAGGCTATAAGTCATACCACACTTTTCGGCCATCTAACCTGGACTTGAACACTAAAGGCGGAGGTGTGTCCATATTCATTAAGGATATCCACAGCTCCAGGCTAGTTGCGCAGCATAATGCATCCGAGGTTATCCAAGTTCAACTAACTCAGGGTAAAACTGCAATCTAAATTGAAGCTCGCTACAGATCCCCCACCATGCCCCAGGATTCCCACTCCTCTTTTCTTGATATACTGGAAAATATTAGGGTTCAACCAAACACCCTAATAATGGGTGATTTCAACTACCCCACCATTAACTGGGAAAACTACTCGTACCAACTCCTTCGCTCAACACTTTCTGGAATTCATAAATTCCAATGCCCTGGATCAACTTATCCACACCACCCACCAGGGGCAACAATATCTTAGAACTACTCAATACCAACATGAGTGACCGGTGTTCCACACCAAAAGTCAACTCCTTGTTGGTCAGATCCAACCATAATTTAATCACCCTAGATATCTGCATCCTGCCCCCACCCACCATTAAGGAAACCACGGTAAAAAATTGTTCCAAAGCCAACTTCATGCTTCTTAAGACAGAAGTGGCAAACTTCATGACACCCATGAAGATGGACAATACAGTTATGACTGATGAATCCTACACAAATGCAATCTATAAGCACTTACACGAGTGTATGGATCGTGCTATCCCAAACAGAATCAAGATGCTATCCTCCAAAAAAAGGAAGCCAATCCGGTGGTTTCCTGCCATAAACAAATTCTGCAACAGAAGGAATAAACTGTTGCAAAAGAGAGTAAAATCCCATGAGTGGAGAAGCTCCCTGGTCAACCTCAGTAAGAAGCTGAGATCCCTCATAAGATCCTCCAAAGCTAGCTACAAAAACAAAATTGTCACTGATTCTAAGGGCAACCACAAAGCATTCTATAGCTATGTCAAGAATCTCAATGGCAACACCCAGATCTGCTCTGAGTTACAGCCCAACAGCACGAAAATTACAGAACCAACTGATATTGCCAACATCCTGGCAGATGAGTTCAGAGCTAACTTTACCACCCTCTCACCCCCTAAAGAGCCCATATCTGTACAGGAAGAATGCAGAGTCCCTGTCATCATATCTATGCAGGTAAAAGCTGCACTCTCTAAAATCAAAAACACTGCATCCATGGGACTGGACAACATCCCAGGTTGCGTTTTACACAAACTTCAGAACAAGCTGGCTCTCCACCTAAGCACCATGTTTAACCATAGTCTCACATCAGGCTTTGTGCCCACTGAATGGCGCACAACAACAGTTATCCCACTCCACAAAGGGGGAGCCACCACTGATCCCGGGAGCTATTGCCCTATTAGCCTGATGAGCCTGGTCTTCAAGGCCATGGAACGTATCATCATGGAACTCATAAACAAAAGACATTGGTAAGCTCCAAACACTGGACCCCACCCAGTTTATGTTTGTGAGAGGCAGATCATGCCTTCTGAACCTGATCAACTTCTTTGAGGCAGTCACCAAAGCTGTAGATGAGGGTAAGGTGGTTCACACAGCCTATCTTGACCTCGCCAAGGCTTTCGACACCACCCCCCATTCTGGAATTATAGCTAAACTCACTAAACTAGATATAAATCCCTATGTCACAAGATGGGTTGCCAACTGGCTGGCTGACAGAACTCATAAAAAAAAAGTTCTGTAAAAGTTTCAGACTCCAAATTTGACTTCAAACCAGTGACAAGTGGAGTACCACAGGGTTCAGTCCTGGACCTCTCCTGTTTGATATCTACTTCTCTGAAGTACAGACTAACACAGAAGGCCTCTGGCTAATGAAGTTTGCAGATGACTGCAAACTAGGAGCCATAGTCGAGTCCCCAAATGATATGGACATCCTACAGAAGGGTCTCACTGAAACAGATGCCTGGTGTCAGAGGCATGGCCTCAAGCTCAATGCCAAAAAGTGCACTATCATCCCCTTTGGTAAAAACTCTGTATGCATGAACTACCACATAAACGGCAGTCTACTTAACACTGAATGTGTGATAAGAGGCCTTGGGACCCAGGTGGACAGTAGACTCTCCTTTGATAATCACATCGTCACAGTAGTCAGGAACTCCTATGTGGCACACCTCATCACAAAAGGGTTCTCATCCAGGAAAAAAGAGGTCATTCTTCCCCTATACTCAGAACTCATTAGACCCATTATAGTGTACAACACCCCTTTATCTGCAGCAGCTGGAAAGGCCACAGAAGTACATCACAAAGAGGATTACTGGCCTCAAACAGATTCCCTACACTGACCGTCTCACAAAATTCCAGCTTTACCCTGTAGTATATCGCCTAACATATAAAGCTATGTTAAACCCAGAGCTGTTGGACATGTTACACCTAAAGAAATCCCAATCCCTCCGAGCTACACACTCTAGAGACCTAAACCTTGTCACTACAATAAACAGGACATGCTGGTGAGATAGATTCCTGTCCCAGAGACTTCATATACTCCGGAACAAGCTACCCATCTATGTCAAGCAAAGTTCCTCATTAGCACTCTTCAAGAATAATCTTGATGAGTGGATGGGAAATAGGAAATACATCCCGGGGATCACTTCTGTGGCTCTGCTTGAGAGGGGCACAGGAAATTAACTTTCTTGGGTGGCGTAAGCCAGGGAACCTTGTTGGCTAGGCTTACTTAGGCCGTTGGACCGATAGCCTAGTACCTACCTATGAACCTATGATTTTGGACAGACAGGAAGGTTGCAAGAGGAAGCGAGGGCCTCCATCAAAGAGGTGGATGGACTGTGTGAGAGAAGACCTGCAACAGTCAGGCATGTCAAAGGTAGGAGTGTAGCACTGACTCAAGAGAGATGGCAACAGTTGATATGACACTCTGACGCCATGTAGAAAATGAGGGGAAAAGAGGGGTGCTGCTGCTGCTGCTGATGAGGACTCTTCCCACAGATGATGCTGTCGTTTGAGTTCAATAAAATCTTCCTAGGTATTCTAAACACTCTAGACCCCATCGAAATAAAAATGTCAAAGCCAACTCTGCCCCATGGATATTTTTAATACATAAACAACTCAAAAAACAAATAGAGAACGCATGGAAGGTCTGTACAAAAAAAAACAAAGCAGCTCCACGTTTTCTAGGATATAGGCAATTAAGACAACTAACAAAACAACTCATCACTGAAAAAATAAATAAAAAAAATAATACCTAATACTTTTCCAGTCAAAATATTAAACACTAATAATCCAAAACTGTTCCTGGCCTCAGTCAATAAACTGTTAAATCCAAGACAAGCTACACAGTCAACACTAAATACACAGAAACAAAATAATACCATAGCCAATGAATTCAATACCCACATTATACAGACAGTACAGTCATTAACCATACAGGTGACTAACCAAGCTCTTGAAGTCCCTACTCAGTCAAATAACCTCCTTTACCATTTCTCCTTCTAACTAGTTCCCAGAGATGCCAACAAAAAAAATACCTCAAAAACTTAAAGCGCACTACAACTGGCCCTAGCATACCTGACAAATACGTTTAAACAGCAGCCGAGATTACTACATATCTGATTTGAATTCTGATTAATTGATCTATATATAAATATAGAGTCCCCTTGCTATGAAAAAGAAAACATTTATTACTCCACTGTACAAGGATAGAATCAATACAGATCCTTCAAACTATAGACCAGTTACCATTTTATCTACCCTATCAAATATTTGTTAGAATAATGTATTCATATGCAGCTTCTCAACTACTTAATAGATAACCAGCTTTTGTCTTCATCCCAGCCCAGCAACCATCCTCCACACAGCGGAATTATTGCTTTGTTGAATTTTGTTTATACTATCAGCATCCACAGAAAAGCCAGATGCCTAGTTTTCACCTTCTTAGACACATGGAAAGGTTTTGATACTGTCTGCAATGAAGAAATGTTACAAAAACTCACCAGCTAATAACTGCAATGGTTCCATAGCTGCCTCTCAAATAGAGCACAAGTAGTGAAATAGAAGATGATTTATCTAGCTTCTTGCCTGTAACTATTTGTTACTAGGCCCTTACTTTTCAACATATTCATCAATAATCTCTACACTGCTACAAAAATGGTTACCCTAGAACACTACACTGATTAGTCATCCCTAATCTACTCGGTCAAATCTCTCTCTGAGTTCCAAGGGCTTACATAACAATCCTTCTTATCAACTGAGACATGACAAAATAATTCACAACTATTACTAAACTCAACAAATAATAATACATTTCTTTTCTTTATCACAAAATATCTCTCTACCAAAACAACTGCGGTGGTGGTACTGCAGTAGCATTGTCACCTCCTGTTCGATTCTCAGCTAGATCATCTTCTGTGTGGAGACATGCATGAATGGGTGTACCTTCAATGAAGGTTGTGCGTCAGGGCTGGCAACTCGGCACAAAAAAATCTACTGCCAATCATTAGCAGACCGGAGTTCTGCTGTGTGCGACCCCTAACCGGGAAAAGCCAAAAGACACAACAACATCTCTCTACCAAAACAACAATATCCACCTATGTCTCTGCCAAAACTACCATGATAGAAAAGTAAACTACATAAAATTATTGGGTGTCATAGATGACCAGCTGAATTTCAACCACCATGTATCACACATGGTTAAGTAATAATTGAGCAAAAAGTAAATACATTATAGAGTAAAAACCTTCCTCACTGACATAACTAGAAGATGTTTAGCTTTTACTTTCTTATTTCTGTTTCTCTTCTATGCTGGCCCTCTCTTCGTTAACCTTTAAGTCTCACAGCTGTCCAAACATGAGCAATGTTACAATAAAATAGCCTAATTTGCAGTAAACTATATCAATAGAACATACAACAGCCTAGTGCTCAGAGAATTAAACTGTTGTGATGTATCGCATCACCTAGTTCTAGCTCAGCTAACTGCAATACACAGACTTTTCGATAAGAAAACAAAATGCCCATCCTTTAGCAACTTAATATAATACTACCCCCATAAAAATACTTTACACTCTAGACAAAAGTCATCTGTTGCTGTAACAAAATCATTGAATACTGCAGGTGACTTTATATATTGAAATAGCATAGCTAAACTATGAACCTACATCCCACTACCACTGAAAATCATTCAGAATGCAAACTCATACAAAACACAAGTAAACCTTTATGTATCAAATCAGTGGATCTGCTCTGTATATCTCCAGAATAAATGTCAGTGTTATGTTCATCTTGCCATATTGTGAAACATTTCTCTTCATTCCATATTCTATGCCCCACAACTGGTCTTCAATAATACCTAAATAACTTTGTCATGCTCCACTTTAATGAACTGATAAAATACTGAAAGACATCTGACGACCTTTACTGAGTCAAATATATAAAACAATTGCATCATAACTTTATTATTCATAACTTAATTTTCTTTACATATCATCTAAACATCACTTTACCATCCATCAGGGCAGCATACCACCATTCACCCTTCCCGAATAAGTAGCGTCCTCCATCCACTCACTTATTCTTACATGTCAGGCAGCATGCAACCACTCAGCTTCATCCCAAATCCTCATTTCTATCCAAACCACCAGGTGCAACCAGTGTCCAACCACTCACTCTCACCACTCCAGGCTTCCTTACTCCAAGATGCTCACCAGAGGGGGAACAGAAGAGGGACAAGCCTGCTCCTCTTCTCTGCCCACCAGCCTGAAACAGGTTGTTTTCCCTCACTAACACCAACCTTTAACCAACTCCTCCAAAAACAATCCCAAATTCAAATTAAACAAATCTAAACCAAAATCACTGAGCTGTATCCCATCATCCCTGAACCACATAGGATTCCTGTCAGAAAACTCCTTATGCTGTATGGTCCGCACTCCCATCACCCCCAACTGACTCACCAGCCTAAAATTTACAAACTTATGTGCCCGTTCAACTGCCAAAAATGTCCTAGCATTACTCCAAGACAAAAGAGGTATAATCTCTGACCACACTAAGCATATACCTTGGTACAACTTCCCTAATGCAAGCAGTTCCTCCCTTATCTGGTAAACCAACTGTCACTTTGGCATCAGCCCCATATCATTACTTGCCAAGTGAAACAAGATTCAAGGAAGCACCACCTGAGCTTGTATTGTTGTAAGTACCTGCAACAGCCGGTTCCACCTGAGACTTTGAATGCCATGCCATGTGACTCTCCACCCGAACCGGTGCAAACCCAGGTCAGAAACGTTACTCCTAACAGCAGCCCTCTTCATTGCCCAGCAAACATATGAGAGACCTATGATGACAATCCTCTTGCCTTAAAAAAATATAAAAAATAAAAACATAATTAATATTAGAAATACAAACACCATCTCCTATCAAATATAAGTAAAAAAGGCACTGGAAGACCATTGCCCTGCCCTCTTAATGACCTCAATCAAGCTACCCTCTCTTGCTAAATCTGAAGCTCTACCTATCCTAAAAGAATGACTAGAAAATCTTTCTCCATCAAGACCCATACAACAGACTGCCATTCTCATCACCGAAATCAACTGTCCCCCTGTTATCACCTTACCCCCTTTTGACTGGAAAACCAAATCCCACGATCTCCTCATATGGGACACTAGCATTTTCCTTACCCACATCACAGGACACATCTGTTCTGTCCTGACCTGTCCTTCACTAAAACTATTTGAGCACCCCTGCTAACCTGATCCATCTTAGATGTCCTTCACCAAAAGTGAACTGCTCCAGGCAGTAACAAAATGTCCTCCCAAACAATGACCCCAACAATGCCAACATCCTAAAGACATGAAAATAAATCCATACACTTGATGTCATACACACAACATAATCCATTGATTCCCCACTTACCCTAGCTAAACCCCGGAGCAAGACCTTCAGAATCTGCCTTGTCACTGGCCAACACTTATTCCTTTTTAGACCTTCCTCCCTACCCCATCCCTTCAACACCCGCCCCACTGTCCAGGATTTAGTGAAATCCCACAGCCTCACCACACGAGCAAATACACTGATTTCCACCAAGTCCACCTTAACTGAGTTTACTTCCTTACCCTGTGCCCTAGCCCAAGCTAAATATCGCAACAACTCTTCCGACCAAACAACTTCCTCCTCCAGTAAATTCCAAATAAATCTATCAAAATCACACAATGCCCTACAATAAGCCTTCCTGGTGGACACTGGCCAGGACTGTTCCACCAATCACCTGATCACTGCAACCCAATTTTCCACACCTAATCTGGCACCACCACTGACTCCTCTGCTGCCATCAGAGCCAACTGCCTGAACCTGGAAAACTGAAAGTGACACAAGCTGTCAGCAATCGGGTCTATATTAGAATATCAAAAGATGCAAACACCAAATGTTTAAATGTCGAACTGTATTCAGCGAAAGCTGAAAATATCAAAGCAACAGAAAAACAAATTTTTTCCTAGGGAAAGAATTTGGTTGTCCATTTCTGTTGCTTCGGTATTTTCAGCACTGTGGTGGAAAGTTACGGGTTAGGTTCAGGTAAGTGTGCGATTGAGTGTGGATTACTTTAGTTAGGGTTAGGGTGCGGGTTAGGTATGTGTGCGATTATGTGGACGTGAGGGTTAGGGTGGGTTAGGTGAGTTAGGGTTAGGGCGTGGGTTAGGTATGTGTGCGATTGTGTGGATGTGAGGGTTAGGGTGGGTTAGGTGAGTAAGGGTTAGGGCGCAGGTCAGGTAAGTGTGCGATTGTGTGGACGTGAGGGTTAGGGCGGGGTAGGTGAGTTAGGGTTAGGGCGCGGGTGAGGTGAGTGTGCGATAGTGATGGACCTTAGGGTTAGGGTTTGGGTTAAGGTAAGTGGATAGTTATTGGTGTGTGTATAGTCTAATGTAGGGTTAGGTGTAAGATTTTAGGTGTATGTGTGTGGATTGCTGTTTGTTTGGTGTGCTTGTGTTGTGTGTATGTGTTTTGGAACAGCAAATTTTTTCCCTAGGAAAAAATTTGCTGTTCTGTATGTTCGTTGTTTCCAGCTTTCGCTGAATATAGTTCAACATTTAAACATTCGGTGTTTACATCTTTCGATATTCTAATATAGACCCCAGAAATCCCATTCCTAACACCCGCTACATGCACACCTGTAAAAGAAAAATTAATCAACAAACTCGGTAAAACTAACTTACACAACACCAACAATAAGTGCTCAGACTTAGCTGTCTTAACCTGTAAAACCCCCACCACTGCAATAGTGTCAGAATTAAATACTACCCTCCTGCCCCTTGACCATTCCTGCCACAGTGCAGATACAATCCAAATTGGCATTAACTCTAAGAAACCAACATCCCACTTCCACTCAACTTGCCACTTGGCTGGCGATGGCAGCGCAGACCACTCACCCCCCAAAAACATTTTCCCATACTAATGTCCCCTGCTGCACCAGTGAGCAACTATAAGTCCCATTGCCCTACCTAATCCAACTGCCAAAAGGTGAAACCAGTAAATTGTTCTAAAAACTGCAACCACAATATTAAATCTTCATGAGTGAATTTGCCAATTCTCACCAAATGATGCTTACTCTTCCACCCTTCAACAAAAAGACTACAGACCTACAAAAAGTACACCCCAGATGAACAGCCTGACAGGCAAAATTCACAAGCCCTAAGATTTCCATAACATCCTTCACCTGTACCTTGTCCCTAGCTTTCATCCAAACTATCTTCTCTTTTAATCTGTTTACCTTCTCCCCAGGCAAACAAAATTATCCACATTCAGCATCAGTCCCAGAAAATATAATGCCCTCACTGAACCCTTCATTTTCTGGGTGGCCAACGGGACTCCTAGTTCCTCACATATTCCCAAAAACACATGCATAGCTACCACACCTACCTCACACCCCCCACCTACCAGCAAAAAGTCATCCAAGTAATGAACTACCCTCTGACTATCCACCTGCTGCTTCCAGAACCAATGTAGAACTGTGCTAAACTTCAAAAGTGGAACAGGATACCTCCCACCACCATGCCCAACAATGGCCAATCCTCCTCCCAAACTGGTAGAAGATGAAAAGCCAACTCAAAGTCCATCTTAACCAACCATGAATCTTTAAACCCTCTAAAGACTCATACCATGTCATCCAATGACACATAAGTCACCTTAGCCTCCTCCACCAAAATAAAGTCATTGACAGAATTCCCCTCAGGGTATTATGGTGAATCAGCCAACATTCCCCTGGCTTCCTTTTAGGTACCAACCCCAACCATATAACCTTAAAACTGGTGAACAGGGGGGGCTATCAAATGGGCCCAATAACCATGTCACCTATCGCTCCTTCTCCACCAAAGCATCAAAAATATCCTCCCTACTCTACACTATTCTCAAATTTTATCATCCACCAAGTTGGACTTAGTAGAAAGTCCCCTCAAAAAACCCTCAATCAATTCCCGAGCAACTGTTGCCTTTGGGTACTGCTGAAGCATGTCCCACAAGACATGCACCTAAGTAGGAGAATGCATCCCCAAGTCTTCCTCTTGTTCCTTAAAATGCCCCCTTCTGGGCATAAAAAATTCCCCTACCATGCACCCCTTGTAACCCCTGAGATGGCCCCACTAACCCACTCTGCCCAGAAAAGGATGACGCTTGCCTGGGTGAATTATCCTCGTGCCTACCACACTGTACTGCTGAGTGGACACCTGCACACTCTGAGCAAGCGTGCAAGAATCTACACACACCCCATGAACATCTTCCCCCATTGAAGGCCCAACATACCCCAACATCTCCCTCCCCCATTTTGTTTCCTTTGCCACCCACACTGAAGCTTTTCATCTTAGGAGCCACCATATGTTAGAATGTCTCACCTCCCAGTGCATGGACCAATCAACCACCTTCCTCTTGCGAAAGCTCTGATTGGACCACAGCCAAGCATTGCTGGCCCATAGCCATTGTTCCTCCAGTATTATCAAAAAATAAGCCAAGAGTAGAAGTGCCAATGCACTACCCTTCTCCAACCATAGTGTCATATAGTAAACAAATTCCAACACCCAATTCTCCATTGTTCTTGGCCACATTTTTCTTACCTGTCTTCGACCCAGGAATACTAAGGCTGCCAAGAGGTCTTTACCATTTGCGATCTCAGCTTCTAACATACATTGGGTGCCATCTGTGTCAGTTAACTTAAAAATATTGACATACTCCACTTTCCAAATCTTCTCTTTTACTGAAGAGTGTATGTGAGTAGTCAGGAAGACTGCCACACTCCCTTGCCTCAGCCCCTGCATAGCAATCAATCACCTGGTCACATACCAAAATCTGACCCCACCTCCTCCGAGCAAGAATCGGCCTCTACCCCTAGCGACAACAAACTGCCAACCATGTCTGGACTGTCCAAACCATAATTCTGCTCCCCATGCCCCTTTCCTGATAAACTCTGCTGACCCCCAAAGCCACACACAGGACTCTGCTGATGGATTTCAGCTGCTAACCCCATCACCCAAATTAAGGCTCCCTTGCCCCCCTACCCACCAAACCTACTGACACATCCAACCCCCTAGTGTTAATTGTAGAAACATTACCTGTTGGAGCAGCAAGTGCTGAGTCCACCACTGAGACCTTTGCTGCCACCACCTCGCTGGACTGTGACTGAAGCGTTCTTTTGCCTCTGGCTGCCTGCTTGCCCCTTGATGGTTGCCATCTCTTATGACTGGCTTGGCCCTGTGCGACTGCTGCCATAGTCTCACTGCTTGGTATCACTGTCCGCCCACCTCTGATGTAATGTTTGGACATCAGCCATGTCATCCAACAAGCCACTGACACCTGCAATGAGACAAGAACAATGTAAGCAAACATATAATAACAAAAAAAAATCACAACCACAATGTCCCTGACACGCAGTGCCAGGCATTACACTGTCATTGCTTTATGATTAGCAGTAGGCTAACTACCCTTGTGGGCCATTGTAAATCTAGACAATTACCCCTTATGAGAATCAAACCCTGCACCTTGTGTCTGTAAGATAAACACTTTAACCACTGTACCAAGTTCAGCAAACATCTGTTTCCATAAAGCTGTGGTTTTCTGGCAAAGTAGTGGTGAATCATTAAAGACTGACGTTAAAAGAAATGACAAACATTTGAGTTTCATCCTTTCATACTCTTCCAAAAATTCATGCTAATACAAAGCCCAATATTCTATTAACTTCTTAATTTTATAAGAGCAATTTCTCTCTCTCTCTCTTTTTTTTTTTTTTTTTAGAATTGTCCCTATTTGGGGTATTTGCCCCACTTTTCTTTATGGCTTTGTCCAGATGTCTTGCTCTAAGAATCAGAAAGGCAGGAATGCTAATTGATGCAGGCTTCCACTGTTCCCCTTTGCATTTCCTTCTCCTTTGTCTCCACTTCGATCATAAAAAAAAAACCTGAACAAAATTTCATGCTGTGCTCGCCATGTGGCCTAAGAAGCCCACCACGCATGGTTGGAACCAACTGACACTCATGGGCAGGGTGGAGGCCCTGGAATTAAAGCAGAAACCTTGAAGGCCCTGCAATTATCCAGTTTCACTGACCACTAACAAACCAACACTCATGAGCAATCGAATCACAAACCAAGCAATCCACTGAAGACACCGTCTGCCAAGGGAACAAAAAGACTGCTGAAACACTGCATGGATCAGCCTCACAGCCACAACATCCAACCACAGCATCTCCTAGAAGGTACAACTCTCAAAAAAGAGTTAACCTGTGAACCAGCTTTTGAATTGCTGACTTACGAGTAAGACTTTGCACACATTCAGGTGATATTCAACCAACAATACTTGGTACTTTTGCATTATCGCAACCAGATTTTTGCAGTTGTGAATCTTGCTTCTGTCAATACAGACAACAGCATGAAACAGTGCAAAGTGTTGCTAAAAGTCATTATTGCTGTCCCAAAACCTCTCCACTACCTTCACAGACAGAAAATCATTAAAAAATCCTCTTCCTGTTTGACATGCACGCTTGAATTTTTAGGGAAGCAAACTGTTGAATGAAATATTTCTACTGTGAGAAGGGAAGGGAAACACAGATGCAGGCACAATCTTGCTAAAGTAAGACTTGTTTCAAAAAGTGTAAACATAGTGGACAGTAAGTATTGCAATGCAAAAGTTGCCGTACAGTAATGGTTGTCAAAATTGAGGGTGGATGATGTTGATAGCTGACTATGGGTTCCTGATTCCAGGTACTAAGAACACTACGGAAAACATGTTACTCTGTGTGGAAGCGCTTCTTCTGGTAGTTTGTGGCATGTTTGCACCTCAGCATATGTTTGACATTTGTTAAAAATAGAAAAGTAGAGTAAAATCATTGCGTGCGTGTGTGTGTGTGTGTGTGTGTGTGTGTGTGTGTGTGTGTGTGTGTGTGTGTGTGTGTGTGTGTCCCTTGTTATGTGAGGGAGACGGGTGAGCAATTACAGTGAGTAAGACAGCAGCCCTGACAGTTGAAGCATGTATGCACTTTACTGCACCTATATGACATGCTGGAGTTAAAGTGCATACCTAAACAGCGACATAACTGTACTTTTTTACTGAAAACTCTGCCTAAGACAACCCTCAGTGTGACAGAAATCATGTTGTCTGACACTGTCACACCATTAATGCTTACATTTAAACATCGGGAAGCAACCGTTATGATCGTGAAAATCTGGTTGCGATAATACGTAAGTACCCAACACTTAAAGTCTATGTGACTCTGTGTCACTACATACTGTACCATTTCTTCTGAGCATTTATTTTACTGGGCTGAAGCAAAGATGTAAAACCGTGAACATGTTGCTCCTTATCATTGATAAAAGACAGAATACTGCATAGTGTGCGATTCCTAATATCCCCCACATAACAAGTTAAACTGCTAGTGCATAAAAGAATGAACTGCAAAAATCATGTTTGTCATGTAACACATCTCCTAGCCTATATTGTTAACAGGCCTCCCTTTCCCTTCCCCCCACTCCTACCAAACCCTCAAACCTTCCTTACCCCTATACGCTATGGTAAAACACCATGCTCGAAACAATGACAAAAAAAAAAAAATGTAACTCACAGTGTGATGATTGGGGAGAGATGGGCGAAGGCTGCCAGCCTAGTAAAATAGAATTTGATACATAATTCTATCAACAGTATAAATAAATGTAAAATAGAGGCTTGGGTTTTTAAATGTAAGAAAATATTATGAAATGTGGAACTGCAAAATATGTGACAACATTGGACTCTACTGGCCCAGTGAAGCATGCTGTACCCTTACATGTTATAATTCGGCTCCAGGGCAGCTGGGTGAAGATTTCATGCCCATTGTTTTAAGGCTAAAGTTTATGACCAGAATTCAGATGTGGAATGTGCTTTATTGCTCTGGTTTCTTTTAGAATATACATGTGAAATGTCTTCTATAGTACGTTTCTGTGCAGGTGTTAGATTGGTAAATGAGGCAGTTTGTGGCCTGAGACCAGGTGTTAAGATGATGCAATATGAATACTGGGAAAACCTAAGTGTCAAAAATGATGTAATTTGGGATGGCCTTAGACACGTACTATTTCTCACAAGAGACTTGAAGCATTTTGACTGTGGACATCTAACTCAGCACTCTGCCTTATGCTCACATGTAAGTTTTAGCACTGTGATTTCTTGTAGGAATAGTTAAAGCTAGTAAAGATTAATTACGTATTTTTCTTTGAAATCAGACCTGTCCTACTGTATTATTTTAATTTTCTGTGTGATCTCTGAACTCTTAGATATATCTGTGGTGTAGTAGTTTTGTCTTGTATTTTAATTATTTATTATTAAATATTTTTAAAACCTTCTACCTGTGGCTGATTTATGTAGAGATAAGCTCTAGAGTACATTGCATATTTATAGAGGTTATTGTAATAGGGCACTCTAAAGTAAGCCTTGACTGTTAGTCATACTACCATTGGATATTAATATTTCACAGTAATAATTGGACACCCTTTTAAGGGCCTTTTAGTAGCTGATATTATTAAATGGGTGGTGACAGTAATTACTACCATATAGTCTGGGTAAAGGGGCACAGTTGGAGAATCTGTGTCAGCCTTTCCCAGGAGTGTCTGTGAAGTTGTATAAATACTTATCTTAGTGTGTGTGTATTGTGTCAGCTACTTGGCAGGGACACGAAGCACTGGTTGGACAGAGAGGGTACTGGAGGTTTTAGCTTGCCCAGTTAGGCTGAGATCTGGAACCTATAGCTGTGCCAGTGGGGAGTCTTATTGGGGACCTGGTGAGCAAGGGAGCAACCAACCCCAGACTGACTGTGATCTCTGTGTGCACTTAAGGGAAATTGTACTTTACTGTGTGTATTAGTTATCCTTTTCTCTTCTATGAGACAACCTCACTGGTGTTAGTAGTGAGGATTGAGGCTCCTTGATTGCTGGGCCAGGGCACGGTCATCACAAGCAGTGGCAGTGGTGGGATCTACTTCACATACTAATTGGCTTGTAGTGGTGTGGGTAGAGTGAATTCCTGTAGCTTATATACAGTGATCTCTAAAAGTGTTTTGTACTCTAAAACAGCCACGCAGTGTATACTCAGAGTTCAGATCACAATTGTTTTATTTCTTTTGTTAGCTTAGTGTTAGTCAGGGTGAGCAGGCAGCATGTCAGCAGAAGAATATGAAAAGCTGACAAGTAGCCAGCTGGCGGAGATGTGCCAGACTAGGGGACTGATGCATGGAAGCCTGACTAAAGCAGACCTGATTGCAGCCTTGGTTACAGCTGCATCAGAAAGCAGCAGCCTGGAGGACAATCAGACTGACAGTGGAGATACAATATCCGTGGAGAAGGGACAGCTCAACCTTTCTGCTGTGGACTTAAAAATCCATCTGGAGCTAAAGAGACTTGAGTTGGAGGCCAGGCATATGGAACTAGAAGCAGCCGAGAAAATGAGGAGTCTACAAGCTGAGGAAAATGAATGGCAGAGGAGGCATGAGAGGGAAATGCTGACTCTTCACCAGGGTCATGGAGGCACAAAAGGTCAGAAAATTTCTTCCACAGTTTAAAGAGGGGATAATTTTGATAGCTTCATTCATATGTTTGTATGGGTATGTAAACAGTATGAAGTTGACCAAGGGCTTGGGGTACGGTTCCTGACCCCCTAACTCCATGGTAAAGCTGTAACTTCTTTAGCAAAAATGCATGACACTGATTGTTTTGATTATACTGCTGTAAAAAGACATTTATTAGAATGCTTTAAGCTAACACCTGAAATGTATAGGAAAATGTTTCGTGAGCATAGACGCAAGGCAGATGAAAATGTATGTGAATATGTTGCTGAACTGAGCACTTATTTTCATAGCTGGGTGAGTGGATGTCAGGTGACCACTTTTGAAGGGCTGGTAGAGCTTTTGGTAAGGGAACAAGCCCTTAGCACTTTACCTGAGGACATGATGATCTGGTTAGCTGATAGACAGTGTGCTACTTCAGAGGAGTTGGGGAAGAAGGGAGACCTGTACTTGGCCAGCAGGGCAGCCCTGCACAGGAAAGGGACCCCCAGTACTGCTCATGGGACTAAAGGAACCCATGGTGGGCAGCACAGACTGTCCCAACAGAATCCAACAGTAGCAGGGGAAGCCACTAGTCCAGGTACTCGTCCAGGAGCTAGGGTTAAATGTTTTGAATGCAACCAGTGGGGCCATGTGGCATACAGGTGTCCACGGAGGCAAGGTGAGGAAGCCAGTAAGTGGGAAAGACAAAATGCCAACAGTAGATTATCTTGAGACAACAGGGGTATGGAACTACCATCCTGCAGATGTCCTGAGATGGAAGGATTTGGATGAGACAGTACTATATACTTATGCAGTTACATGCAGTGAGGCTAGGAAACAAGCATGTGAGTCTGGTAGCCTGGGGGAGACCCAGACAGACTGTACACTTGCAGCCAGGACTGCTGAGGTGGTTACTTCAGGGAGGGAGCTGCTCTGTAGCAGTGAGACTGAATGTGAGCTACAGCTGCTTATGGGTACTGATGTTCCCTTGGACAGGGTAACTGCAAAGGTAGAGGTGAGTAGTAGTACCCAGGCTGACAGTGAGGCACCGCTGTCAGAGGATGTCAGACTTCCTGTGGAAGGGGAGCTGGTAAGGGTTAAAAGGAGAGACTTGAGACAGGCTCAGCTCTCAGACCCTACATTGCAAGGCCTGAGGCAGGTAGCTAGGGAAGCATCTGATTCTCAAGGGAAGGGGGAATCTGTGTACTGGAACAAAGGGTTACTGTACAGATAGTGGACCCTGAGGGAGGGCTAGAAGGTGAGAAAGTACAGCAGTTGGTAGTGCCTAGAGATTATCATCTGGTGCTTCTAGCCATAGCCCATGATATTCCCTTTGCAGGTCATGTGGGCATAAAACGTACAAAGAGGTGTATTATGCAGAACTTCTATTGGCCTGGAATTTCCAGAGATGTAACAGGGTACTACAGGACCTGTGAGCAGTGCCAAAAGGTAGGCAAGGCAAAAGACAAGGTGAGAGCTCCTTTGAAGCCTTTGCCTGTGATTGAGGAGCCATTTCAGAGGGTAGCTATGGATATGGAGGGTCCTCTGAGTACCCCAAGTTCCACAGGGAAAAAGTATATTCTAGTGATTGTAGATTATGCTACACTATACCATGAGGCAGTGGCTTTATCCTCCATTGAGGCCGAGAAGGTGGCAAATGCTTTGCTAGAGATTTTCAGATGGGTAGGTTTCCCAAAGGAAATACTATCTGACAGAGGTGCCAATTTTATTTCAGACCTGCTGGCTTGTTTGTGAAAGTCCTGTGGGGTGAAGCACATGAAGACCACCCCCTACCATCTCCAGACTAATGGTCTTGTTGAGAGGTTAAACCCTACAATCAAGTCCATGCTACAGGCATTTGAAGATCAGTTTAAGAGGGAGTGGGACAACTATTTGCCCCATCTCTTGTTTGCTTACAGAGAGGTTCCCCAGAAATCCACAGGTTTTTCACCCTTTGAGTTGCTGTATGGGCATAGGGTGAGGGGAACTCTAGATTTAATTTGAGATGAGTGGGAAAGTGAGTGTGAGTCTCACAAGGAGTCTGTTGTGGCATATGTCCTGAACCTCAGGACAAGGCTCAGGGAACTCATGGGCTTGGCCCAGGAGAACCTGGGAGAAGCCCAACAACAGAAAAAGGTGTGGTATGACAGGAATGCTCAAGCTAGGGAATATGCTGAGGAGCAGCAGGTAATGGTTCTCATTCCTGTCAGACACAACAAGCTGCAAGCAGCTTGGGAGGGACCCTACAAGGTGGTAAGAAATGTAAGTGATGTTAACTACATGGTGGAAGTGCTAGGCAGATGGCAGGGGCACAAATTGTACCATGTTAACATGATGATACCTTTCCATGATAGGGAGGCCCTTGTGCTGAGCATTTGCAGTGGATTTCAGGAGGAGTCTGAGAGAGAACTTGTGACTGATCTCCTCAGTGAGGCTCGGGCTGACACCTTGGTGGAAGGGGTAGCAATGTCCCAGCAGCTATCACCTACCCAGGTTTGAGAAATCTGAGCAGTGTTGCAGGTGTTTGGGGGCATGTTCACCGGGAAACCAGGGAGCACCCACTTGGTGCAGCACCAGGTGGATACAGGACTCCAAAGGCCTATCAGGCAGGCCCCTTATAGGGTGCCTGAGACAGTCAAACAGACTCTGAGGGAAGAGGTTCAGGAGATGTTGGAACTAGGGGTGATTCAAGAGTCCAGCAGTCCCTGGGCCTCACCAGTAGTGCTGGCGCCAAAGAAGGATGGCAGCACCAGGGGCTGTGAGGATTACAGGAAATTAAATAGTCACACAGAGTCAGATGCTTGCCCCATGCCTAGGACAGATGAGTCCCTAGAACAGCTGGGTGGGGCTAAGTATCTTACAACCATTGATCTTATCAAGGGTTACTGGTAGGTGCCCTTGACTCCCAGTGCTAGAGAGAAGTCAGCCTTTGTGACTCCTTTTGGCTTGTATGAGTTCACAAAGATGCCCTTTGGGATGAAGAATGCCCCAGCGACTTTCCAGAGGCTGTTAGAGCATATCTTAGCAGGAGAGTTTGCTCTTGCTTACATGGATGATATTGCTATCTACAGCCATTCCTGGCAAGAGCACCTTCAGCATGTCAGGGAGCTGCTGGGCAGACTACAGAGGGCAGAGTTGACCATTAAGCCAAGCAAATGTCAGGTGGGTATGACAGAGGTCTCCTACCTAGGACATAGAGTGGGGAGTGGTAAGATAACGCCAGAGCCTGCCAAAGTGGAAGCTATTCAGGCATGGCCTGCACCTGTTACCAAAAAGCAGGTGAGGGCGTTCTTGGGGACAGTAGGGTACTACAGAACGTGTGTTCCCAATTATAGTACCATAGCTGCTCCCCTCACAGACCTGACAAGGAAGAACAGGCCAGACAAGGTATTGTGGACCCCAGCATATGAGCAGGCATTTCAGAAGCTTAAGGAAGCTTTGGGAGGACCCCCTGTATTAGCTAGTCCAGACTACAGCAAAGAATTTGTTGTGCAGGTGGATGCTTCAAACTATGGGGTGGGGCTGTACTTAGCCAGATTTCCTCAGAGGGACAAGAGCACCCAGTGGTTTATCTCAGTCATAGGCTCCAACCCAGGGAGGAATGCTATGCAGCAGTAGAAAAGAAATGTCTAGTCACAGTGTTGGCACAACAAAAACTTCAGCCTTATCTGTATGGAAGAAAATTCACTGTGATGACAGATCACAACCATCTAACATGGTTAAACAGAGCCAGTCAGCAAAATGCCAAGTTGCTAAGATGGAGTCTGGGGTTGCAAGCATATGATATTTCAGTGCAGCACCGCAGTGGGAGTAGCAATGCCAATGCAGATGGGCTCTCAAGACAGGGAATGGGGTGAGGTACACCCAGATAGACCTGACACTCTCAAGCAACGTTTCTCAAGGGGCACTTGTAAAACTTGCTTAAGTTCCTTGGGGGGGAAGAGATGTGACGAATGGAGAGAGATGGGCGAAGGTTGCCAGCCTAGTCAAATAGAATTTGATACATCAACTGTATAAATAAATGTAAAATACAGGCTTGTGTTTTTAAATGTAAGAAAATATTGTGAAATGTAGAACTGCAAAATATGTGACAACATTGCACTCTACTGGCCCAGTGAAGCATGTTGTATCCTTTCATGTTAGAATTCGGCTCCAGGGCGGCTGGATGAATATTTCATGCCCATTGTTTTAAGGCTAAAGTTTATGACCAGAATTTAGATGTGGAATGTGCTTTATTGCTCTGGTTTCTTTTAGCATATACATGTGAAATGTCTTCTATTGTACGTTTCTGTGCAGGTGTTAGATTGCTAAATAAGGCAGTTTGTGGCCTGAGACCAGGTGTTACGATGATGCAATATGAATACTGGGAAAACCTAAGTGTCAAAAATGATGTAATTTGGGATGGTCTTAGACACGTTTGTTAGTAATGTTTAAATAGTATTTCTCACGAGACCTGAAGCATTTTGACTGTGGACATCTAACTCAGCACTCTGCCTTATGCTCACATGTAAGTTTTAGCACTGTGATTTCTTGTAGGAATAGTTAAAGCTAGTAAAGATTAATTACGTATTTTTCTTTGAAATCAGACCTGTCCTACTGTAATATTTTAATTTTCTATGTGATCTCTGAACTCTTAGATATCTCTGTGGTGTAGTAGTTTTGTCTTGTGTTTTAATTATTTATTATTAAATATTTTTAAAACCTTCTACCTGTGGCTGATTTGTGTAGAAATAAGCTCTAGAGTACATTGCATATTTATAGAGGTTATTGTAATAGGGCACTCTAAAGTAAGTCTTGATTGTTAGTCATACTACCATTGGATATTAATATTTCACAGTAATAATTGGACACCCTTTTAAGGGCCTTTTAATAGCTGATATTATTAACTGGGTAGTGGCAGTAATTACTACCGTATAGTCTGAGTAAAGGGGCACAGCTGGAGAATCTGTGTCAGCCTTTCCCAGGAGTGTCTGTGAAGTATAAATACTTATCTCAAAGTGATTGTGTGTGTTGTGTCAGCTACTTGGCAGGGACATGAAGCACTGGTTGGACAGAGAGGGTATTGGAGGTTTTAGCTTGCCAGTTAGGCTGAGACCTGGACCCAATAGCTGTGCCAGTGGGGAGTCTTATTGGGGACCTGGTGAGCAAGGGAGCAACCAGCCCCAGACTGACTGTGATCTCTGTGTGCACTTAAGGGAAATTGTACTTTACTATGTGTATTAGTTATTCTTTTCTCTTTTATGAGATGACCTCCCTGGTATTAGGGGTGAGGATTGAGGCTCCTTGATTGCTGGACAAGGGCACGGTCATCACACATAGCCACTAAGTATAATGCCAACCATTATTAGCCCAAGGTCTACCTGCACCAAAGTACCTACAAGGTCATCAGGAAGTGATGCTTGCAGTAACGTGATCACACCAAACTGTTCTCCCTATCCAGCTCTCAATTCTCAGAATTACCCTAAGTCCCACCCCCATGCTTACCTCACTTTCTCCCTCCAGAATGTAACCCTTCCTTGCCCTACCTACATCTATACAGCTTGCCTTGTCTGCCCAACTCTTCCAACCCCAAACTTCCCTTACCTACTCATCTACCCCCCACTAAAGATGTCCTGTGACAAATTTGTCTGTTCCAAATTTCATTTACTAGCATCTCCCAACCATATACATAGTTTTTCAAATTGCTCACCCCACTTTTACACTTCTAATGTAAATCTTTATGATAGTAGTATACATAATTATCTACCAGTTTTTGCCCTACCTAGTTCCCCTCACCTCCATTTCTTTGAAATTCTAAGCACTAATCATATGATCTATTATCTGACATTCCAACTAATACACCTGTTCAAATTCTCAGTGCTCAACATCTACTAATGCATCTTTTATCTGTTATACAGTAATGGTTCCCTTTAAAATAGTTCACTTTACTTCATATGAATGTACTTGAATTAGCAAATGTATGGGAATTCTTAATGTATATCACTTAACTTGTGTTCACGTATATTACTGACTGTTCAAAAATATATGTAATATGTTAGAACTTTTTTTCCTGACCTCCCTCTAAAACGTTTTTTTGACTAAACCCAGTCAAACAGAGTGAACAAAAGTAAAGTAAATATTTCATTTAATAATTCTGTATATAAATTATCATATTTTCAGTGGTGTTACCATCAGTCACAAACAGTGTGATTGATGTAGTCTCTCTTGTTTATTCTACTTTAAAATAGTCCGCATATTATTCATTTCTAAATTACCATTATACAATTTTCACAGATGGCACCTCATATCAAAACAGTAACATTTTTTAAATTATCAAGTATTCAAACAATTTATGAGCAATCACTGCCAAACCAGTTCTGCTAAAACAAACTCAAATGCAGTGCTTATCACATGTTCCCAACTCATCAGTTTCATATTTCTAACTTGTCCTAATCATCAATAAAACATCTCTAACAATGTCAATACCTAGGCGACAACAAATTCTAGAAGTCTTGCACTCAAATGTTTATTGCTGTCCACATGAATGATTTGGCCAACAATTTCTAGAAGTATTGCATTAAAATGTTTATTGCTGTCCGCATGAATGATTTGGTGAAATTTTATGCCGGATGCCCTTCCTGATGCAACCCTCCCCATTTATCCGGGCTTGGGACCGACACAAAGAAATGCACTGGCTTGTGCATCCCCAATGGCTGTGTTGTACAGGACAGTATACAGAGAAAGAGGATGGCAAAGGAGAAGTGGGATTGTCAGAGAGATGAAGAAAGTAGACAGGAGTATAAGGAGATGAGGTGCATGGCAAAGAGAGAGGTGGCGAAGGATAAGGCATATGAGGAGTTGTATGAAAGGTTGGACACTAAGGAGGGAGAAATGGACCTGTACCGATTGACTAGACAGAGGGACCAAGCTAGGAAAGATGTGCAGCAGGTAAAGGTGATAAAGGATAATGAGGGAAACATACTCACAAGTGAGGAGAGTGTGTTGAGCAGATGGAAGGAGTACTTTGAGGGGCTGATGAATGAAGAGAATGAGAGGGAGAGAAGGTTGGATGCTGTGGGGATAGTGAATCAGGAGGTGCAACAGATTAGCAAGGAGGAAATAAGGCTAGATATGAAGAGGATGAAGAATAGAAAGGCTGTTGGTCCAGATGACATACCTGTGGAAGCATAGAGGTGTCTAGGTGAAATGGCAGTGGAGTTTTTAACCAGATTGTTTAATGAAATCTTTGAAAGTGAGAGGATACCTGAGGAATGGAGATAAAGTGTTTTGGTACCTGTTTTTAAGAATAAGGGTGATGTGCAGAGCTGTAGTAACTACAGAGGGATTAAACTGATCAGTCACAGCATGAAGTTATGGAAAAGAGTAGTGGAAGCTAGTTAAGAAGGGACATGATGATTAGTGATCAGCAGTATGGTTTCATGCCGGGAAAGAGCACTACAGATGTGATGTTTGCTCTGAGAGTGTTGATGGAAAAGTACACAGTAGGTCAGAAGGAGTTGCATTGTGTTTTTGTCGGCTTAGATAAAGCATATGACAGGGTGCCTAGAGAGGAGTTGTGGTATTGTATGAGGAAGTCGGGACTGTCAGAGAAGTATGTAAGAGTGGTACAGGATATGTACGAGGGTAGTGTGACAGCAGTGAGGTCTATAGTGGGAGTGGCATATGCGTTTAAGGTGGAGGTGGGATTACAACAAGGATCAGCTCTGAGCCCTTTCTTATTTGCAATGGTGATGGATAGGTTGACAGACGAGATCAGACAGGAGTTCCCGTGGACTATGATGTTTGCAGATGACATTGTGATCTGTAGTGAGAGTAGGGAACAGGTGGACGAGACCCTGGAGAGATGGAGATATACTCTAGAGAGAAGAGGAATGAAGGTCAGTAGGACTAAGACAGAATATATGTGTGTGAATGAAAGGGAGGATAGAAGAATGGTGAGGATGTAAGGAGTAGAGATGGCGAAGGTGGATGAGTTTAAATACTTGGGATCAATAGTTCAGAGTAATGGTGAGAGTGGAAGAGAGGTGAAGAAGAGAGTACAGGCAGGATGGAGTGGGTGGAGAAGAGTGTCAGGAGTGATTTGTGACAGATGAGTACCAGTATGAGTGAAAGGGAAGGTCTACAAGAGGGTAGTGAGACCAGCTATGTTATATGGGTTGGAGACAGTGGCATTGACAAAAAGGCCGGAGTTAGAGCTGGATGTGGCAGAGTTAAAGATGTTAAGATTTGCACTGGGTGTGATGAGGGTGGACAAGATTAGGAATAAGTATATTAGAGGGTAATCCCAGGTTGGAAGGTTTGGAGACAAAGCCAGAGAGGCAAGATTACGTTGGTTTGGACATGTGCTGAGGCGGGACGCTGAGTATATTGGGAAAAAGATGCTAAGGATGAAGCTACCAGGTAACAAGAAAAGAGGAAGGCCTAAGATAAGGTTTATGGATGTGGTGAGAGAGGACATGCAGGTGGTTGGAGTGACAGAGCAAGATGCAGAGGACAAGAAATAATGGAAACAGATAATCTGCTGTGGCGACCCCTAACGCGAACAGCCGAAAGAAGATGATGATGATTGCACTCAAATGTTTGAAATTCAAATTTATCTCCCACCAAGCACTTAATACATCCACTATTCATTTGATATATTCCATGGCTTAACCACATACTCTATAAAAATAATTAGATTATATTCACACCGCCATGTAGAAAATCATATTACAAAATGCAAACCTAGACAAAGCCCGAATAAGGAAACTCACTACTCATTTTCTGTTCAGTCATAACTTCAGTATTATAATCATATCTTGAGTTGATTACCACAAATAGCTTCAGCCTCATTGCAGTATACATCATCTCAAACCTCAGGTCCTGCGAAGCAATTCAAATATAAGCTGGCGGCATCGGTTCCCCTTCGGAGTAAGGATCTCATCAAGCTTACTACCAGACAACGGAAGTGAGTTACTCGCCGGTTCTCTGCTACAGGTCAGCAACTGCCATCCATCAAAAATAATCATCCGTTGAAACTAACCACACATATCCCTCTCAAATGAAAAAATAGCTAATATAGTCTTAATAAATAATCTGCTCCATGCCCAGTAGATACCATTAAAAATCCTGTAAGCCAAATTCATATCTTAATTATTTCCACAAAGGAGGCAATATTTAGTAATAGCTAGACATTATAGATTAGTTCCTCTTAAGCAAATTACAATATTGTTCAAGCATACATCTCTGCAATCTTGATCTGGAAATCCATTTCATAAACACAAGAAGATTCACTGCATTGCTATAACCAAACATTTAATTTATACCCCTGCACTGAGCTGAAAAATTCACCTGCCCCACCTCAATCATATTAGACACAAAGTGACTGTACCAACAAGATGAGTTGTCAGTCTTGAGCTGAGAGCTGGAAACAGTCCCACAGCTAAATCCAATTAAATGTTAACAATCACTATTAATTTAATAATTAAAATGTCACACCTGTAAGAAAGATACCACTATGATGTAAAAAAACAGCTTAGACACTCCATACATATTTTAATAGCTTAATAACTTCTCAATTACAAGAGCTTAACAGATCTAAATCCCCTCCAAAATATCTCACAGCCAAACAGATAATGCTGACAGCTTTTTATTCTTAGCCTGTCTAGTAACAGCTCTCCTCAGAAGGTTCACAAATAAACAGATGTGAAAATCTAATTTGTCTGCAAAGCAAAATTCTTAAAAAAAACATGGTAGAGACTGAACTTGTAATATCCTGTGATATTGTTGTAATATAATTATAGTTAGCAGAGATAATGCACTAATATAATTTAAGCAGGATATAATTTTAGAGCAAGTCTTAACTTCAGTAGAAATTCAAAGTACTGTCTACATTAACAGGTATTGCATCTTTGAAATGGTTTGAAATACTAAGAACAGTACAAGCTTTGTAGTAATAAAAATATTTTCTCATCAAGAGCGCAGGAAAATAGATCTGTTAATCTGTCTTATAGAAACCAAGACAGATGAAGCTCCATCTGATGAACATCCAATGTAGAAGGCCAAGAGTAAAATTCCATGGGAAAAGGGTTAGTTATGAGTTTTTTAAGTAATGGTAGCTAACCTAGATTGCTATCTAGGGATCTACCACCAAATGCTTGGGAGAGCGTAATCAAACTGCTTCTAGAAGACTATAAACCAAACTGGATTAAAACTGTGAAGACAAGGATAATAAAATATGTTCAGATATAAACCCTACTTGCTACTGCAAGAACTTCAAGAAATCTTGAGTAACAACCACACAATGCATTCCCTCTGTCTCTTGCCTTCTATTAATTTTCTTTAAAGCAGATTGCTTAATTTAGACAAAAAGCAGTGCAGTGTTCAGTGAAATAGAGGGCAGGTCTGAAAATATTAGGTAAAAATCAAGGAAAGCTGAGCAGCAAAAATGTACATGGACACACCAGGCAAGACATACAGGCTGCAGAGAAGGTACCCCAGCTGGGAACCGAACTGCAGAACCAAACACTGTGAGGTAGCACTGCTGACTACTCCACCACTATGCCACTCATAATTACATTTTACTTTCAGACATATGATTGAAAAGGAATGTTCCTTTCAATACAATCTGGTGAACTTCACAACAATATGAGCATCATTTTGGGTAGTCAAACAAAACTACAGCTAAACTGCAAATAGGCAAAGGGTTCTGGGAACCGTCAAAAGCAATCAAGGCCTGAATTTTTTTGAAATAATGTGCATCCTGCCTACAACATGACCTTGATCACATTATGTAGCAGATTAAAAAAAACTTTAAAAGTAACTTACCAAAGTAATACATGCTTCAATCCTGCACAGTTCTTTTGAAAATTAAAGGAAAATACTTTAAGGTGCCAACCAAAGGTCGTATTATTGATACTGCAGTCTTCTTTATTGTCATTATAATTGCACAGGAAAAAAAAGAATTTTAGCATACATATTCCCATACAAATACCTATCTACACACACACACACACACACACACACTTATCAAAGATATACATAGCATCTTTCTGGCTACACTACTGGTCAATAAACTCAGCAGTTTTCAAAAAAAAATATTAACATTTAAAAGAAATACTGAAATAATGACAAATGCTACTTCTTTAATAATTAATAAAAGTAAATAAATAAATAAATGTAATTAAAAAATGTAAATAAACCATAAATACTACTGTAGTATTGTTCATAGTGAACAGAAGATGGAACTAGAGACACGTGAGCAACTCAGTCTAGTTCCACCAGGAGCTGGATAGACACCTTGCCATCTGATTGGGTATTTACTCTGTGATGTCAGACATCTGTGCAGCTTCATATGTATCATCACAAAGCATTTTATACAGCATAGAGCTAAGCAGAATGAAAGCATCAGCTGCAAATCTGTAAAAATAAGAAACAGCTTTTTTTTCCAGATAGGAGGTAATGCAGCTGATTTTTTTAGCGGTGCATGCAGATGCATATGGTACATGTTTGGTCACTAGATAAAGATAATCAACAACATGTCTTTTTTATAAAGTAATAAAAATGTACTTTTTTCTTTATATTTGAAATGGCAACTGATATTTTTTTACATGGTGTCAAATATGCACAAATATGTATATATGTTTTTCTGTAAGTATGGTAGGAGCACTTGCATTACATTACATGACATGTATTAGTCATCCAATAACTTGTACTGTTTAAGAGAGCATAACATCTGCAAAAATGGTGTTGAGTGTTTAGAGAGGCAGCAAACAGTGGAAGAAAGGTAGAAAGAAAATGGGCATTGAATAAAGAAAGAATTTATGTATAAGGATAAACTGATTAATGTGGTGCAAAGGGCTTTAAAAAGTATATAGCAAGATCATGCTCCACAGCAGAATAGACTTAGATATGTTTCTCTTAGCTTTGGAGTTCCTGTAGCTGGACATAGTTAACATTTTGAATGAGTAATACGAAGTTAGGGAGGGGAAGTATTAGAATTTTGGAAGGGGTAGCATTACTTTTATGGAAAACTGAAATAGGAAGTACATAATCTAGAGGCCCAATTCATTGTTAAATGGGAAATATAAATTTTGAGTTATTATGGTGGTGCTGCGGTAGCGTTGTCGCCTCACAGTAAGACGTTGTCCTGTTCGATTCTCAGCTAGAGCGTCTTCTGTGTGGAGACATGCGTGAATGGGCGTACCTTCATTGAAGGTTGTGCGTCAGGGCCAGCAACTCGGCATGTAAAAATCTACTGCCAATCATTAGCGGACCGAAGTTCCACTGTGGCGACCCCTAACCGGGAAAATCCGAAAGACACAACAACAACAACATACTGCAAATAGTACTCCATTTTGTCTTGTTGTCTTCATTAAATTCATTCTTTGGGGTCAGATGATTCTTTTTGTCAAGACAGTTATTTTTCACAACTGCAGAAGTTTCCATTGGTTATCTTGTGATGTAAATATTTTACTATTTCTTTGTTTTTATATTTTTAATATATATGTTAGAGCCTTTCTTTGTACAACTTTATGTTTCTGAGTTGATAGATAGCCAGATATGAGTGGTGAAGTCATTTTTACAGCACTTATAGTTATTTTCAACAGGTTTTTTGTTTTTATTATTTGGCAGATGTAATCTTTGACTTTTTCCACTGATGCAAATACAGCAAATAGGCGAATATATATTAACTGATGAAGTGTGCATTTTTAATGATTCTCTTAAAATATACTTCTGAAAAAAGTTATTTTATAATTCATTTGGGAAACATACATAATTTTCTTTTGTGAGGAATTTTTAAAAAAATATAAGTTATGAAAAAATGCTCATTTCATTATGTATTTTTTTTTTATTAAGCATACATCAGAATTGTTACAAATTATAAATATGCCACTCATTTTGGCTAATTAAAATGGATTACACTGTAATAAAAAGGCAAACCTTCAGACTTTCAGTTTGCATTTACATGTATACTTACATAACCATTCTGCATTCGTAGTATTCTCTAGGCTAGTCTTCAAATGTTATCGACTGGATTGAAAGAGATGCATGACAGAGCAAGGCTTACCCCTCATAATGGTGATACACTGCACTGGAAACTGCCTGAAAATCCCAAAATACCCTAATGCTGACAGATTTCATGCCTGTGCTCTGATGTGTGATGTGGAAACCAGAGCTAAGTAAGAATGCTGTAAACCACTCTCAGAGGTGCAGAGCAAGAAGCAGGATGTACAACAAAGATGTTGCCTTACACATATTAGCATGAACCTGGACGGTATGAGTGGCAGATGCTAGCAGGGATTGGCACATGCTGGAGGAGGTTGTTAGTAAGCTCTGCGTATTCATAAATTACAACACAGTGTAAAAACCTGATGTCTAGTGTTAATTTACCTAGGTTCATAGGTAAGTACTAGGCTATCTGCCCGAGGGCATAAGTAAGCCTAGCCAGAATGTGTTGGTCTTCGCTGCCCCCTTAGATTATTTCCCTGTGCTACTGTCCAGCAGAGCCATTACTTCCCTGTGCCTCTGTCCAGCAGAGCCACTGCAGTGATCCCCGGGGTAAATGTTCTGTTTCTCATCCACTCGTCAAGGTTTCTCTTGAAGAGTGTTAGTGAGGGGCTCCACTTAATGTAGATTGGAATCCTGTTCCAAAGCATGGGGAGTCTCTGGGACAGGAATCTATCCCTCCAGGAAGTCCTATTTATTGGTGAGGTTTAGATCCCTTGAGCGTGTGGCTCTCGGGGATTTGTTTTTTTTTTTAGGTGGCACATGTCCATCAATTCTGGGTTGGACATGGCCTTGTATGTCGGGCAGAGATCACCTCTGAGTAGTACAACTGGAGTTTCTTCAGTTGAGCTGCATAGGGCATCTGTTTGAGGCCATTGATCCTCTTGGTGAGGTACTTCTGTGGTCTTTCCAGCTGTTGCAGGTGTCTTGTAAGGTACATCCCAAATGGGAGGTTTTACTCTATGATGGGTCTAATGAGTGATAAGTAGAGGGGCACAATAACCTCTTTTGTTCTAGATGCAAACCCTTTTGTGATTAGGTGGGCCACATAGAAGCATTTTCTAACCACCTTGGCAATATGATTATCAAAGGAGAGATTACTATCTACTTGGGTCCCGAGATCCCTTATTTCATTTTCCATATTTAGGGGACTACCACATATCTGGTAGTTTGTGGGTACTTTGTTTTTTCCAAAGGGGATGACTATGTACTTTTTGGCATTTAGCTTGAGGCCATGATTTTGACACCAGGTATCCGTCTCAGTGAGACCCTTCTGGAGGATGTTTGTATCAGCCAGAGAGTCAATTATGGCCCCTGGTTTGCAGTCATCTGCAAACTTGGTCAGCCACAGTCCTCCTGAACATTTATTCACGGAATGGGGAGGAAAAGGAGTATAGAACGGTAGGAGATGGGGGAACAAAGCAAGCAGAGGTACATGCAAATTGTAGGCATGAAGAAAAAGAAGGTAGCAGAAGGCATGACACATTTATATTGTGGGGATAGGCACACCATTACATCTAAACAAACACATATATATGGAGAGATAAGAGATGATGGGAAACCTGATAGGAAAACAGGAGGAAGAATGCTTGTGAAGGCTAGGCAGCAATGGTGCATAAACACAAAACAGTGCAGATAGATTTGGGTATATGACCATATACCATGATGGTGAGATATAGATTGGGCAGACAAATGGTGATAGGGAGGATAGATCCCCTACAAGAGATGGGTTTGGGCAAAATAGAATGGGGACACGTATGGTTGTGGATTGAATTTGGTATTGCCAGTATTTTGACTGCCTATAAACCCAAGGACTTGTTATTGTGACCCATCAGATGGCCAAGATGGGTCAGGGAGACCAGTTGTTGGGGGGAGGCTTACCTTCATCATGTTGCCCTGTTGGAGGGTCATGTGGTTGAGCAGATCTGCAAGTCAATCCTGGAGGAGTATGGTAGTGACTATTCAAAAGTCCACTGCAGTGTCAACCTACTCCTGCATCACAAGCCTCATTAGTTGTTGCTCTCCAACAGGTGAGTAAACTGTGTTACCTAAGTGAGGGAGATGGGCCCCAGTCTTACAGCACTCCAAACCGTCTTACACACCATAACCCCCTGGACCGCTCATCTGTGGCAAAGAGAAACAAGGGGGATGACTGAAACATGCTGTAGTGGAGGTATAGTGAAAAGGTAATATGCAAACTAACCCTACTGTGCTTTAAGCCTCAGCTGCCTTCTATGGCAGCCAACAAAGTTAGCATTTCAGCTTACCCATGCTAAAGGTTAAAGAGGGTAATACACAGGTGTAAGTGAAATGAAGAAAGCAGTGAAAACTGCTCCCCAACATGTATATGCATGATAGCGGATAAGTCCGGAAGTGTGTCCAGAGCTTCACAACAATGCCACACTCCACAGAGAAAACAGTAGAAATCTGACATGCTACTATTGACTCTGAAGTAAAGAGCCATGCATACCCCCACAATATGCAGTGCCATGTAATATAAACAAACAACAAGTACAGCAGAGATACAATTTTCAACATAAACCCATCTGGCAAGTCCTGGTGTCTGCCAGAGGAAATAGCCCTTATTAAGAACATTGATCTGAATGACTGAAAAAAGTAAAAAAATATATACTTTAAAAATGGCATCTATGCCAGATATGTATTATACTACTCAGGGCCTTCCTGCCTCACCCCTGCTTCCCACTGTCTGAGATCATTATTATGGTGGCATTACATGCAATCATACAAGTGCCGGATTTGTTCACTGGTCCTGAGGATGACAGTAGATTTGGTCAAAAGCTTTGCTAAGTTGGACCAGAAATCCACCTTCCAAAATAGACCCACATAGGGTCACAGCAGCCATTCTCTACACTGGCATTGTAGATGAAAGAGCGTGATCTTATTCTCTTTATTACATCATGTACTGTGCGGTTAGTGGAGCTTTTCTCCCCGAGCCTCCGCTGAAAATATACCTGTGTCCAGTCGGACATTCCCGGTAAACAAATGTAAAATACAATTAAAAAAAATAAATAAATCAGGGAAGTGCTCACTGTGTGGTGTTAGCACTGGCAGTCATCACCTTGCCTAATGTGTAAAAACAAGATGGTAGTTTGTTGTTCACTCTGAAAATGTGCAGCTTGAGCAGCTTAAGCTATCACAGCCATATGACGTGTGCTTGCACAAGCCATATACATGAACCTTTAAGCATGGCACACTGGTGGCACAGGGTGGGAGTTAGCTGCACCTCATGCTACCCATGCACTTAAAATACCGAATTCACTATGATACCCAGAAGCTATCTTCATTGGAGTGCACACAAATACATATTTGCAGCTTAAATGGATATTATGCCATTTTAAACAGCAAACAATGAACAAAATGGAACTACCGCACCAAAACAGAAGTTTAAAACAAATTTCTAGCAGAACAGTAATACAATTAAGAAGATGCAGTTCTGAAAAGCTCAGCTTTGCTGTGCAGTACTGAAGCAAGCTATTTCTCGAGTGTGTTTATATGTGAGACCTTGGCTTGGAGCAGGGTATAAGTACAAAGAGGAATCGAAACTATGCTTACTAACAATTTGAACCTGCATATTGCCAGTATATAATAAATGGGTCTGTTTGTCTAAACTGTAGCTGTAGTAAGGCAACTTACTATGAAGAACTGCCTATCCATACATTATCTTGTAAATCCTAAACAGTCGTGCCCTGTGTGTATGTTGTGGAGACACCTGTAGGGAGCTTCCCTGTGTCTATCCTCAATACCAAAAGCCATAATTTGTGACTGCTCTAGGTGATCCCTACCCATTTTGATTGCCAAGTTCATCCTTCCTTATATGTCCCAGAAGGGCTCTGAATTGCAGTGATTCCAGCTGTTTTCATGCACAAGTCTGTCTCTCTGTACCATTGGTCTGGGGTATCATTTCACTACCCCACTGTTCATAGCATAGCATATTAGTGACAATTTCCTAGCCCTCTTCAAGTCTGTAATGTTGCATAAAACTATAAAAAAGTACTGATTGGTACCCTATTACTCTCAGCAGTCAGTGTCAGCAATGTTTCTTGTTTCCAATGTTGCCATCATATCCTCAAGGGGGGAGGGTTTGAAGAGGTTGGACAACTCCATTTAAGCTGAAAATGGCAACTCAGGATCCACAGGCACTATTTTTTTGAGTAAAGCAGCCATTATGAGACCATAACAGTCACATGTTACTTCACAACCAATGCTACTGCTGCATGTCAGCATCACACAACACAAAACTGTTGGTGTCATAATAGAAAAAATGATCAGGTGGGTCTGTAAGAAGGCATGAAGCCTAGCAGAACAGAGGGTGGTCACTGAAGGAGGGGCACTTCCCCATCACAAGCCTGATAAGGAGGCATTCCTATTGTTCCTGCTTGGATATGACAAGAACAGAAGTGGACAAAGGTTCTGAGAGTGGCCAAACATGATACATCTCAAAGGAAGATACACCATGTTATTACCTAACCTGTGTATACAACAGCAATGAAAATTTCCATAGGTATGCCAAGTATGGAGGCATGGGTCGATTGGAGAAGGTTTTGCACTTTCCAAACTATAGTGTGATCTCAGAGTTAGAATATATAATTAGCAGGGGGTGCAGGGGGCATGGGGGGGGGGCTTTCCCTCTGCAAAAAATCTTTTATACATACTTTGTATGTTTGCCAATATTCCTGTGTTCTGATGGTTTCTGGTTTGATGTTTTGCATGCCGATTATTTCTCTAGTCAACAATTTAATATTGATCCTTGCAGGTACACAGGAATAGCGACAGAAATATAGTCTATATCCGCATATTCTATACCACTGTTTGCATGCGCAACACAGACCTTCACATGCATCATGGGTATGCAAATTTGGTCTGTCCTGTCTTGTATCACATTTATTTTACAGTGACACCTGAACAGGCTGCATCCTGACAACAAGTTGAAGTAAGCACCTATGTAGGGTCTGTTGATGATGATGATGCTGAAACATAGACTTAGTCACAGACAGATAATACACCAGCAGAGTATGTCAACCTCCCTAATAGGTTCATAGGTGTATAACAGAGCCATTAAAAGCCAGCTGTAACCCTCAAATTTAATTTATATAGAGGGTGATTTACTGACTGCCTCTGTCCATTAGAAACATAGGATCCAGACCATGGGTGACATTCCAATTACCCATCCAATGGTTCAAGATGCTGTTATGTAGGAATCGGGAAGAACTCTGCTTCACATGAATGGGGAGTCTATTCCAGAGAGGGGAAATTCCCAGAAAAATATATCTTTCTCTCCAATATGTCTTATTTATGTTGTCAACAAAATGTAGTTTTTTTTTAATCTAGTAGTTCCGATGCTCTTTATTTTGTAGATATGTACAAGATTCATGAAAACAGGGTCTGGAGATGCCTTGCATGCAAAAGCAAAGATCATCTCTCGGAAGTCTGTATTATATCAAGTAAAGAGAAATGGCTTTGAGGTGATCAGCGTACAACATTGTGTTTACTTCTGTATTCTTTTTGTAGGGAACCTTTGAGGACATTCCAGTTGCTACATTTATCTGGCCAGGTACATACCAAAGATGGCATTATACTCCATGATTGGTCTGATGAGGGCTGAGTACAGTCATGTGATGACCTCTCTGAATCGAAATGCCATGCCCTTGCTTATAAGCTCAGCAACAGAGGAGGATTATCTTACTACCTTGGACACATGTTGGTTGAACGTTAGGTTACTATCAACATGAGTTCCTAGATCCCTGATTAGTTAATAATCTATGATACTTAGTTCAGTTTTTGTACCCGTCTCTTCAGTAGTCCACATGGTCTAGGACTGCATCACAAGCCAAAGTAAAAACTAAATACTGAGTAAAAATGGTATTTATCAGACGTCTCAGGATCAAGAGTTAATATTAAGTCCAGTACTATTAAACAAAATTAAAATGTATAGTTAAAATGGGTATATTCGTTAGTAAATGATACGCTGCCACACAGATTACTTCTTTTCTTCTTCAGAATTTATTGTCAAGACAGATGAGTGCTGAGCTCCCTGATTGGTGAAAGAAACTTTTAAGAGAGTTTTACTGATGACGTAGCTACCCAAGGTGGCAGACTTTCCAACAGTACTATAATGCATTTCCTGGTATTGAGTTTTAAGCTAAGGCTGTGGCACCAAGTGTCTGTGTGTATTAGACCTTCCTGAAGAGTATTCTCCTCTCGGGGGGAATCTATGACTGCTCCCAGTTTGCAATCATCTATAAACTGATTGGACTTAGCACAGAGCCCCATGGGATTCCACTGATGACTAACGTCTTTGTGGAGGTGGCCTCACTGACTCTAATCTCCTGGATCCTATTAGTGAGTCAGCTAGCTATCCAGCATGTTATAAAGGGGTCAATACCTAGTTCTGTAAGTTTGTTCCAAAGAAGTACAAATGTTTTGTTAGGATGAAAGTGCTAAACCTTCTCTCATGCTTTACTTGTTATTTTATTTTTTGGTGTTAATAATAAAGTTCTGTTTTAATGGACTTTGGATCATTCATTGGTGGATTTCCTTTTATCTCTGGTGGATTTATAGCGTATTCCATTTGCATGGGTATGTAACAATAACTGGTGTCTTTTTGTGGCTACTACACTGGATCTGACTTAAGATTCAGTCTTGGATTATAGAGGGTCCATTCAGAAGAAGACAATTTCTGTTTCGTATGTACTGTTGAAGTAATTCAAGTGCTATTTGCTGCTCAAACACCATGAACTGTTTTTAGTTTTTATTCATTTGTTGACAATGCCTGAGTGAGGTATTGTATCAAATGCTTTACCCAGATCTAGGTATGCAGTATGAGTTGTTTTCCCCTCACCCATTGCCATAGCAACCTTTTCAAGGAAGTCTACCAGATTCACTAACCATGACCTTCCTTTGACAAAGCCAAACTGGGATGGATCCAGTGTCTCTAAATCTCCTATGTCCTTCTTAATAATTTACATGATAATTCTTTCCATGGCTTTGCAAATAAGACTAGTCAGACTAATGGGTCTTTTGTTTCCAGGATCTGTTGAAGATCCTCCCTTGTGGAGGGGGATGACCATTGCAGTCCTCCATTCATGAGGCTGAAAGCCTGTTTTAAGACTATAGTTAAATATTAGCTCCAGGTATCCAGATAAATCATGTTAGACTATTCAGGAGGCATCCTGGAATCCTATCAGGCCCCATTGAGGCCATGCTCTTGGCTTTAGTGAGTGCATCCAATATATGCTCCCTGGTTATAGTTGGAGGGGTTATATTTGAGGTTATTTTTGAAATGATGGTTGGGGGTGAGATGGGTGTAATGTTGGAAGTGAATTTATCCACTAATAGGTTTGCTATATCATCAGGCTTGGTGAATATGACACCATTACCCACAAGTTCAGCACATTGCTGTATGCTGCCCTTGAGGTTTCTGACATAGCTGTAGAGGGACTTATGGTTATCTTTCTCCTGGGAGGCTATCTTAACTTCAAAGTTGGATTTACTTGACCTAATTAGCTCTCTTGATTGCCTATTTAGTCTGATGAGAATGTTTTTATCTTTATGGGAATTACAATTCCTATTTTTTGCCATATTTTTTCATTTGGTTGTATATCCTGTTTAATTTGGGATGCCATCAAGGTGGTTTCTTTCTGGGACTAGATCTGAGCTTTCTTCTGGTAGGTACAGCAGCCTCTATGCAGCAATTGACATGGTTGTACAGATTTCTGAGAACAATTTAGCATAGGCTGCTGTGTTCTCGGGGTGAAGAGAGGCATTGAATTTTGACAAGCCATCACTTAATAAAAGGTGATTTACTTTGGAATAGTTCCTAACTGTTACTCGTTTTAATGAGATTATAGTGTTGATTTAAATTTCAAAGGAGACAGCTTTATGGTTGGACCTTACCAGGGAGGACAAGACATTGGGGATGGTGCAGCATTCTTCCATATTTCTGAGTAGGAGGTCCAATATGTTAGAGCCACTAGTGGGAGTATTCACTATTTGGTCAAGGGTGTTTCTATTTATGAAGTCCAGGAATCCTTCTGCCTGTAGGTTTGAGGCTGTGTAGGATTTCCAGTATAGAGAGGGGTAATTAAAGTCTCCCATGAGTAAAGTGTTAGGTCGGATGATAAGAGTCCCCAGTAGGTCTAAGTATGTATTGTGAGATTCTTGTGACATAGCTGGCTAGGATATGGTATGGGATTTTGTCTATGGTGGTCTGCATGTGGTGGAACTTCAGCATAACAACTTTTATGACAACCCTAGAGGTATGCTTGCTATTCATATGTATTAGGACAGCTTCATCTTTAGCCCTTGTCAGTGCAGCTACTGGTCTAAAAGTGTGGAAGGAACTGAAACCTTGTACTGCTGGGGTAGTCTCTGGTGCCTTAACCCATGTCTCAGTAATTGCACAGATGAGTACATTCTTGATTGTGAGGAGGGCTTGGAGGAAGTGTAGTTTTTTATTTAGGCTCCTAGCATTTAGTAGTAACACCTTGAGGTTCAGTTGCATTGATTTTGCTATGTCAGTAAGTTTGTCGATTTGGCATTGCGTAATAAATGCATTATGGGTGTGGATAAGGTTTTAGCCAGTATTCAAAAGCCAAAAGGGGAAAGGTGCAGACCACCCTCAGCAAAACAATGTGGTCTGTTGACCGTGTTCTCCCTAGCTGACAAATACTGGAGCCCCTTAGAATGACACCAGAAAGACTGCCGGTTGTTGAATCAATCAGATTTTTACTCATATTGTGGAATCATCCTTGGTGATGGTAATATGCTGGTCACTGCCAGGCTCATACCAACCTGAGACACACAGTTTGAAAGCTTCATAATTTCTCTATGGCCCAGGGAGGTACCTCTCAGATCATTTACACCTACATGGACTGTGATGTAATCATTCTGGTACTTGTGGAGTAATGGGTTTAGTGCATATGTGAGTTGATGAATACTGGCTCCAGATAAGCAACTAACAGTTATCGTCTCCTGTTCAGCCTGGATGGAGGGGCCTCAATATATGAGAGTCCTGGGAAGTGTGTTTGCTTGCCTTGGGGGCTTAGTGTTAAAGGATCCACTGAGAGTGACAGTATGTGTGGTGTTAAGTGTTGTTTTTTCTGTGTGCTTTTGGGCTTGCTGAGTCATAGCTTTGACAATGGGTGGCCTAGGTGATCTTTGTTGTTTAGGAAGATTGTTTTTAAATATCTCAGCATACATTAGTCTATGTAAGGTGGGTGCTGTGTGTGTGGTTTCAACAACCTGATGTACACTTGTATGCTAGAGTTTAGCCCCCAGTGTCATTGTGTAAGTAAACTCTTGCACACTGTGTCTGCTTCTTTAAGGATTAAGTGGCTGTCAGTAAACATTAAACAATTGTTACATTGTCTCAAGATGACCATATCCACCAATCAGGTTACAGAGATGTTAGGAAAAAGCATATCCATAACAGTTCAGTCCTTTGAGTTGTCAGCTACAAGGAGGTGGCTTATTGGGGTTAGAAGGCTATTAAAGGTACTTTGTTGATGCAGACTAGTAAGAGTACTTTATTGGGGAAGATTACGCTAAACAATAATAAAGTCTACTAACTTTAACATTTATATAATACTGAATTCTACTAAATTAGTAGGTATTGCCAATTAATGCCCAAATAGCTGTTCTAAGTTTGTCAGTGCACAAGGTATTTGCACTATATTGTTGCTTTACAGCACAAATTTTTATGGACTGTTCTACAGGGAAAAATTTGCTTTCTAGGTGTTTGCTACTGTACAGGGCTAACCCACGTAAATCTGAAAAATTTATAGTGGCATAGAAAACTAACTAATGAACCCTCTGGCCAATAAAATGACTACACTACAAGTCATTTTGTGTATTTCTCAACTCAGAAAGACCAGGTAAACACCTCCTGCCACAAGATGAATATATCCAGTCCTCCTAATGTAAAAACACAGTAGAAGAGACCCGCAAGTTCAATGTTACCCAAAACCAATTAAATAGCTGGCTGGAAATCCCTTGCTGAAGGCAATATCTAGAAATTCTTACTGCAGTAACAGTGACTCAAAGGACATTGGTGTTGTTTTTACAAAATATACAGTGCAATGTATGCATAAAGGCAGGAAACAGTAGAGGTTAAGGAAAATTACTTACACAAGTAGGCAAAAGCTCGGTATGCTGTACAGGCACTAATACTTTCTTAGCCTCTCTACTAGACAAACCCTTGCAGCTACATTTTTATTACCCTCTGTCCTTTATGGTGTCCCTCTCCTCACTAATATCCAAAATTTCTACAAAATCCAAACTTGATATGTGTTACAACAGAATAGCCAAATTTGCCACCAAGGCCAAATTCTCATCCCACCACTGTAACTCACTGAAACAATTAGGCTGGTTGGAACACCCCCACCATCTCTCATTCACCCAGCTAACTACAGTGCACAAAATAATCTACAGTCCTACAGACTGTCCTTCTGCGTCAACTCTACTTGCCAAATACTAACCCAGCAGGCAACTAAGATCTGAAAATCATCTAAGTCTAAAAGTAGAAAAGCCCACCTTACCGGCTGGTCAACTGCTCTACTCCTTTACCATTGCCAAACTATGGGACTCACTTCCTCCTTCTATAAGAAACATGGGCAGCACCACCACCTTCAAACAAATACTGAAATATCATCTCAACTCTTCCTGGCTATGTACCTGCTCTATAACCTAACCTCTTCCTTCTCCTTATATTATAACTAAACTCCTATGCTTTTTACTGCTAGTGACTGATGATACTTTCTCCATATTTATTTTTTTTTTCTTTCATCACTTGTTGATACTGGTACAATAATGCTGATTAATTTATCTCCATTTTTACCACTCTGAATTAATTTGACAACCAACTAAATTCCTGCTTTTATGTATATATTTTGTATATGTTACTGTAAGCAAACCAACTAAATTCCTGACTTATGTATACATTCTGTATATATTACTGTAACCAATATGTGTAACACTATTTCTACTTCTGTACCAATTAATGTTTAATTTTTTTTCTGCATCTATGTTCTTGTCAGAGCTTTTCTCCCCAGGCCTCCACCGAAAATGGGCTCTTTCAGGCCCAGTGAACTTTCCCAGTAAACAAATGCAATAAATAAATAAAATAAATAAATTTAGCCTGGTTGGCACTGGATACAAGTAAAACACTCAGGCTAGGACTCCAAGCTTTGCTGAGCTCTAGGAAAATGAGCAATAATCTATATGCAGTAAAGGAGGTTTATTCAAGAGCAATACTGGTTTGCTGAGTGGGCACTCAGTATCATGGAGCTATGGAAATCCATGCATGGGAAGGGTACATTAATAGCAATATGCAACAGAAAATAGTAATGAAAGAGGGGAGGGATTTTGGAAATCAGATTACCATAAGGGGTGGAGACCAGAGAGACAACCTTATAAAATCATCACTGTAAAAGGGTGGGAGTGTTGGAAAAAGTTTCGAGCAGGCTAGTCAGGGAGTAAGAAGTAGGCTATTTAGAGAGGCATCCAATCAAATAAAGCTAATATTGGGGCTGTTTCAGAAACTTTAATGTGTTAGTTAGGGAAAGGGCAGATAAAGAATGCAAGTTTAAGCAGGTAAATGATAAGCAGCATATAAAAGCACTGATGCACAGCCTGGAGTAGTGAACATTCTCTCACTATTGAACTTCTACTACAGTTTACGACATGAGACTATGCACCCTTTTGGGTAGTCCTCTGCCCTTTGTCCAGGGTGAAGGTACATCCTCATGTGAGCTACAGGCTGTACAGAATGAGAAATCATCAACCCCAGGGGGGACTCCCTCATGACTGAGACCACTAGCATTCCTCTTGCTGTGGCTGTAGTAGAAGAGGACTGCACTGCATCCCAGTGCAAATTAGTAGGAGAGGACTGCACTACATCCATTGCAAATTAGTAGGAGAGGACTACACTGCATCCAGTGTGGATTAGTAGCAGTGGACTGCACTGCATCCAGTGTGGATTAGTAGAAGAGGACTGCACTGCATCCAGTGTGGATTATTAGGAGTTGACTGCACTGCATCCAGTGTGGATTAGTAGAAGAGGACTGTACTACATTCAGTATAAATTATTAGGGGAGGACTGCACTGCATACATTATGGATTTAGCCACCACACAGTAAACAAGCAGGGAATCACAAAGCTGTCTCATGTCACAGCCAGCCACAATACCCAGTCAGTGGCAGGACTCAGTCAGCAAATTTGAAGTGATATCATACAGCATGCATGTGCTAACATGGAGATAACTAGTGCGCTAAGTGGTTTTAATTAAGATTTTACAATAGAGTTGCCAATGCCTTGGTGATGCCATGAAGTCCAAGAACAATGTCAATCTGTGTCACATGATAGTCATGGTATCATTACATCACTACCTTATCCACCTCACTGCAGAGGGCAGTAAGTGTTACTAGCAATATTCTGTCCAGCAATGTTGCGTGAGGTGGGACATGACCTCCAACACAAGGTGAATATGTTGGGAGACAATTACAAGGTAAATAACTTGCTCCTGCAAATCTAGGGGTATCTCCCTCTGCCATCAATACATTAATTTGTCACTTATTACTCACATTTTCACATTTATGTTCAGGTTCACATAACTGAGAGCCCTACCTATTATTGAGGGGTATGGTGTGAAATGCCATGGTGAGAGACAATACAATTCATTGTCTATGTCCCTTTATATCATACTATCTTTACCTGAGATATTGCTAGCTATCATAATTATGTAAATAGACAATATTTCCATATGTGCTTAATACTTCAAAGAACAAGTGAGTGGCAAACTGTTTCATGACTTCAGGTAAAACCTTAGATCTCCTTAAAGGAAATTATGTTATTTGCATTGTAAGTTGCACAACTCTGGTGATAGTCAGTGTTATTTGTATTGCTAATTCTATAATTAAACATAGTATTTTTTCATATTTATGGAAATATCCCAATAAACATACCCCCATACAGGAATTTCTTGTTGTCATGGAAAAGCTTATGTGTGGTTAACAAAAATAATCTAACAATATATCTCTAGGTAGTACAGTTTGAAAACATGTTTGTGAAAGTTTAACAAGAAATATAATTTGGGGTCTGTGTGCATTATAATATATTATAGTAATTTTAGTAAGACTATGAATGCACTAACTTTTATTACTGCAAAGAATACTGCCATACTGATACCAGTGCTACTTGTACAATTTTAAATAGCAATTATTGTTCAGAAAATGCTATTTTCAAAAAAAATGCTCTGATATGCAATATGTGTGTAGGCTGGTAGAGGTGTGGCATTCCACACCACATAGGTGTTTATAAGTTATTACTCAAGTATGGGTTTGAAGGACTTTAGAGTTGACAGTATAGGAAAATCATAGTTAGTTGTTGGCCTAATTTAATGGTCTGTTGAACAGATAGTTTAGCAAATCCAATAAGCTGTCGGAATAAATAAACGTAGTGCAGATAATACTTTTGTGGGTACTACATGTTTAGGCGGGTCCACTTCACATGACTGAAAGCTCAAAATACTGAAATTAATTTGACTAAGTCCACAATCCTGAATGTTCAAAATACTGAAAATTCATTTGACTGAATTTCAGAATACTGAAAGCTGACCATGCTGAATTGCAAAATATAAAATGGCAGTGTGTACAGTACTATAAGGTAAGTAAAGGGTATATGTCCTTTTCCCCACTGTAGTGTGATTCCAAAGTTAGTGTATATAGTTTGGGGGTGTGTGGAGGGTGCAGTCCCCCACATTGACTGGTGTGGGGGGTGTAACCCCCCACCTAGTTTGGTTTTATATCATCTGGTGTCTGTTAATAAGGTAAGTCAGTAGTTTTTAACTGGGTTCCCTTTAAATCACTGAACGCTTAAAATAGCAAAGTCTGATTTAGTGACCCATTAAGAGCAAAACCTTAAAATCCTGAAGACACGGAACAGTGATTCTTTTCCCAGAGAAAAAAATCATTGGGCCATTTTCGGGACTTTGCCATTTCCTCCACTATGGTGCCATCTCAGAGTTGGTATATTTAAGTATGGGGGGTGTGGTGGGCGAAGCATCCCACTTTATTTTGTGTTTTGAACTTTTTTTTTTGTGGAATAGCGATTTTATTCCTTTGGGAAAAAAAATTGCTGTTCTGTGTCTTCGAGATTCTAAGGTTTCATTGTTAATGGGTCGATAAATCAGTGTTCACTATTTTAAGCGTTCGCTAATTTAATATATACCCTTTTTCATTTTGGAAAGAGTTAGTCATCAGTGTTGAAAGTGCATTTTTTTTTTTCTTTTGTAGTTTCCATTCGTGAGATGACTTGGTGATATTTGCACAGTTTATTTGGTACTGTGAACCTAGGTTTTGTGAATGTTAATGTTATTTGTGATGAAATGTTTGGTATTCACGGATCTGTGTATTTTTTGTTATGTTAAGAAATTCACAAGTGAAGGGAAACACACGTCATGTCTATTTTTTATTTTGCAATTCAGCTTTGTAAGCTTTCAGTATTCTGAAATTCAGTCAAATGAGTTTTCAGTATTTTGAGTTTTCAGTCATTTGAAGTGGACTCACATTTAGGGATCTCCAGCTTGAAGGATAATATAGAGGTCTAGAAGATGCAAACACGTTGCGATAAATATGTATGGAATAATAAGGGGAGGAGAATAGGGAAAGAAAGATTATGATTGGGAAGAAGATGGGGTAGATGTGAAATGCCTGATGGCCAAGATGTATTTGCAGGCAGCAATGCCAGCATTTGTAACAGGAGCATAGGAAAGTCAAGAAAAAGAGGATGCAAATGACGATGAGTAGCAGACTGGTAATTTAACACAACTATCAGAGCTCAGACTGAAGAAGTGTAGTAAAGATAAAAATGTTAGTATTATATTAGCTACTATTTTATGTTAATCATATATAGTAGTGCTAAATCATTACTGAATGGTCATTTAGGCAAGTTAATTCAAATATAGCATCACATAATTAAAGACAGTTGAAGATTATTTATTTCACTGAGAAGCTTAGGATAGTTAGAATGTTTATGTTGGTGGATTGCTTTTCTGATATCCATATCCTGTATTCACTTTTTGGTCAGGCTACTGACAACATGGTATTGTGCCATAAGAAGTCAGTTATCTGAAAATATTTTATAAAGCATTTAAGAGTTAAGTTTTATTTTTCATGTATGTATATTATTTTTATTTCCCCTAGTCATACTACATAGGGGTCCATATTATAACACTGAAACTTCAAAAGAGCGAATACTCTTATATCGACTCAGAAATACCAAACCCTCAGATTGTCTAATGGCCAAAACAGCATTTTTTTTTTCCCCCAGGGAAATAAATCACTGGGCCAAAAAAAATAAAATAAAATAGACAAAATTAAGTGGGGGGCTTCATCCCCCACACCCACCGTATTTATATATACAAACTCAGAGATCACACCACAGTGGAGGAAACAGCAATGTCCCAACAATGGCCCAGCGATTTTTTTCCCTGGGAAAAAAAATCGCTGTTTTGGCCATTCAACATTCTGTCGGTTCAGTTTTTCCATGTCGAAATAAGGGCATTTGCTCTTTTGAAGTTTCGACATTACAATATAGACCCACTACATAGCATATATTAGATCTGGTAATTTTATTTGGTCTCTTATTAATCCCAGATGCAGGCACCAAAACCTTAAATGATTGTCTTAGCAAATAAATGGATTTTGTGATCCTCTAAAAGCAAAGAAAAAGTTATATAAGCATTTCAAATAGGTTAATCCAGACAACATTTTACTCCAATAAATTTATTTATCATCTATCAGACATATTACATTATGTACAGGAAGCCCACCTGAGTGGTACTGAGTGACAGAGCCCTGCTCAAGACCTAGATCTGATTTTGTTTTTTTTTTTTTTCAGTCACAAAAAGAATCAGGTAGGGTGATGTGAAATGAATGCTTTTCAAACTTTCCCATTCTTGGGGAAGATGGAGGGTTCTGCTTAAATCTGTGGGTACTTTCCAGCAGTGAGGAAGACAGCTTGTTCTATAGTGGGAATTCTTGGCTTCTACAAAATCTTTGCTAACCTTTTAATTTAACACAAAACTCACTCGCTTCATTACCATTCTTAGTCTAGTAAGTGCTTTGTTCAATTATTCACCATTCTTTCTAACAAATACTAGATCTGCATATGCTTTAAGCAAGGGAATATCCATACCTTTTCTCATCTCCCATGTTGCATCTCATTCTTCCATCTTACATCTTCCAACAACTGTATCCATTACTAATGCAAATAAAACACCACTTAGCGGACATACCCATTTCACAACGTCCCTCATATTAATTTGCTTTCCAATACAATTATTTATCATAACCTAATTATATACAATCGAATATTCATACTTTAAGAAGGTATCATGCAAACAATATTCTTTCAAATTATTCCACATATCATGATTAGTGCCATTCTAAAATTTTTCAACATTACAAACTACAACTTTATTCATAGACCTTTAACTATATAACCTGTAACCTCTTTAAATAGAATAGATCATTTGCCATCTTATCTTCTAATCAATATAGACCATTGTCCAAGATGTTTAGTTCCCTAATCATTTTTTCTGTATAATGTTCAGAAAGATTTTCTAATCTGTATTCTTCAAAATAAGAGGTCAGCAATTACTGATAGTTTCTGTCTCTGTCCTTTTTTGTAAATAAAAAGGAGTTACTAAACTTATTTCTTATACCATATTCCACCCATTCATTCATTCATTCATTCATTCATTCATTCATTCATTCATTCATTCATTCATATCCTTAATTACTGCTTCCTTCTTTTCATGATTCATTTTCTTAAACAATTTGTAACTTATTCCATCTAACCCCAGGACACTACAAATAATTCATTACATGCAGAACTAAATCATAGTCCTTTTAATTTATTTTATTTCTCATAAAAGCTGATGATTCTTCAGAAAGCTTTCTCACCTGCCATCTTAGTTCACTACTCAACTTATTTTCATTAATTCCTGAATATATTCTTCTGTTGTATTTTATACTTTCCATCCTGCTTTAATCCTCTGTAACCTTTTTACCTTACAAAGGTGAAACCTCCTCTTTTCTTCCTTGCAAACAAATTCTGCTCATGCAACATAGTGTATATTATATATATTTTAGTATATAATTTTTCCTTGTTATTAGTTTCATTTTTTCACCCATCAATGCTTTCTCATCCTCTTTTGTAAATATATTAGATAAATAATTTTCCTTTCTCCAGTATTCTTTTCTCAATACAAAATAGTTGCATATATTTTTATATAACATTTCTCTCAGTCCTAAGAGCTATTAAACAATCAATAATTCTTCTATACAATCTTTAATATTAGATGGCTCAGTCTTCTTAATTGAGTATTTTCCCTTCCTTAGTATATTAATTTCTCTTTCATATTTCTTTCCATTTGGTACAATTATCTGAAATGTATATATCATTTTTCCTACCTTTAACTTCTAAGTGTCCTTCAGATATAACAACATAATCTATTTAATGTTATTTTCTAGTCTCAATTTGCCAGATTTAATTTGTTTGTATATATTAATAGCAAAACCAATATTGCCGGCTTTTCCTTAAGTTGCAGTTAAAATCTACTGTTTATTATTATTATTATTATATTCATGTTTATAGCATCATTTTAAACTCCTCAAATAATAATGCTTTTATGTTAATGTCCAGGTAAGCATAAATCACAATCAGTATGTCTTTTCTTACATTTAGATTTGGATAGAACAGTATTACTGTTAAAATATCCAAAATGTGTATTCCTTTGACTTAATTAACGCAATGATTCCTAAGTATAAACCCATTCCATAACTCCCCAAACCCTTTCTTCTATATAACTTTTTACCAGTTCATTTTTCTTTTCATGAGATAGTCTAACATCTTCCAAATATTTTCTGTCAAAAGCTTTTTTGACACCATTTCAAGATCAACAGTCTTCTTAAATAATTGCAATGCTGTTTTCATTAAAAGTTAATGTTATATTTGCATTTTACATTGTAAGCAGCCATCATCATTTATTAAAAGGATATTTTCCTTTTTCTCCATCTTTTACTATTGGTAGAAAATTCTCCTTCATCATCATTTTCGTCAGATCTTAATAATTCACTTTTTTCAAAATGGAACACTGCTATAACAAGTCACTAAATGTACAGCTGATCATTACTCAAAAACTCACCACTGCCTCTCACTAAAACATCTTAATTGGTTAGAGCTCTAACCTCAGCACAACTGCTAGTAACCCACAGATTTATACATCAACCGCATAAATCTCCTGCTCTACAATCTAACATCCAACCCACACCCAAAATAGAGAGCTCAGATCTGGGAAAAGTCACTGGTTGCTATTTCTAAATCTTAAAATTCAGCAGGTAACTTACAGTTTCACAAACTGTGTTTTTAAAGCACATTACTCCATTACACTCCATTCCTCATCCTCTGAAACAAATCAGTAACCTAATCTCATTTAAAAGTTGAGTACATGGGCATGGTACTGCTCATCTGTTTAGTTTTACCCATCCTAAGCATTAGAACTCACACTATATTCCTATTCAGTTAAAGTTCATATATAATGTGAATTTGACTTTTCATTTTATCTCACTACTTTTTTCATAAGATGTCATTATACACTCCACCATACTTCATTCGTTTATTAGTCTTACCTGTAACACTTGCTCTCTCTTAGATTTTTCCCAGCCCCACAATAATATTCACTTATTTTTTCTGCTTTTTCTATTTTATCTTTCACAACTCATCCCCTCTTTCTCTACAGTCAGCCTAGCAGCCTGCATCTCAGCTGTTTTTCAATTGTTTCCATACTGTAATGAAAACTACTTTTTTCCCTCACCTCATATTTTATATTCCTCATATTTTTGTCCTTGTAACTTACTGAAATGATTCTATAATTATACTGTTATAAGATATTATAACAAAATTACATCATACTGCATTGTTTTAAAATTGTATTGTACAGCATTATACGATAGGTTACTTTTTTAAACTTAGTACAGTTATCTTTCAATGATTCTCTATTGTTTTACAGCTCTCAGAAAGTGTAATCATTAATTGTAAATTATATTTTTATACTGGAGCTTTTCACACTAGGCTTCTGCTGAAAAAAGTCTTTTTTATTGCCAGTCAGAGTAACATGGAAAATAAATGCCAATAAATAAATACATTTTGCAAATGTATAATTCTGTCATTCACAATATTTAACTTATGCCAAAACCCCAAGACCCATTCTTAAAACTGCCTATCCTCTAACATGCTATTCATATCAAATATTTATTTTTATATTCTTTGGAGAAGTATTACTTTAATTGATGCTTCAAAATGCCAGAAATATAGAATTCAACAATATACTTCTTTTTTGTGCAATGCTATGACCAGATATTTTATAATCTTTAAATGGACTGCAGAAAGATGTATATAATAACACTGAAACTGTTTCAGCTAAGTCAAATATTTCAAAAGTGGGTTTGTACTCACGTATACATATCACAACTTGCATGCACTTAGCTGGAAATCCCAAAGGAGGAAACAAAAGAGTCCAATCCTGTACATCTGTTAAAAATTTGTCATAATTTTGTACTGATATGTGCAAAAGACAGCCTTTTACTCCACATGCTAATTACTCTCTTACAGGCAGTTCACAATGCTGCAATAGCAGGAACAGAATGTCTGCATTGTCACATTAGTGTTATCATCTACATTTTGAGAAATGTCCTGTAAAGTTTATCCACTTTACCAATAATAACAGCAGTTTTTTTTTTCATGCATTTCTGCAGACATATTGTGCTGACCTCCCATGTCTTTCTCACAGAAAACATCATTATCCTCTCCCAGAAAGTATTCCTCCATCCCATACAACCATAACACTACAACTATTTCTATCCATAGTTCACCTTCCATACTCATTGTTTTTTTAAAAGTAGAGTTTACTAATCATCCATGTTGCAGAAACAACAACTTGCAACTTTGATGAATCCATTTCCACAATTTTTTTAATCAGAGGCATTTTGAACATCTTTTGCTTCATTGCTTTTCAGCCAGTCATCAATTGCAGTCCTCTCCTTCATATTCAACTCCTCTCATGTAACTGCCCACTAGCCCTGCCTACAAAAAAAGTGAAGGGGAAGTTCCTCTTATGCCTTGACCAGATTTCCCTTAGTCAGTATGAATACTACCATGGGTCTCCCCTGAAAAGAGGCTACTGCACTATTGGGACTAAACCTGTTTCAAAATGTAAATAAATTGCTCCTTCTTTACTCTCTTCGTGATTTGCAATCATCTTTATTATATCCTTTTCCCTTTTTTATTGTCACATGTATTTTATTAACCCTTTTTACCGAACTTCTGTATGATAGCTACTCTCCTTCCATCAAGCCATACTCAACTTTGTTTACCAAAACTTTTCAATATCTTCATTTTCTTATAGATTCTGCATATATTTAAATCCCTTTCCACCTAATGTAATATTACCTCGCTAGATATTTCATCTTGCACTGCCTTCGCCAAGTCATTCACCTTTTGTTTCCCATCCCCTAGTTTTGACCTCTACTCTCAAGTATCTTTGTAAGCATTTATTGCAATCAAATCCATAATCTTCTTCATTGCAGTTCCCTCCCTCTCTTCCCACATCTCCCACTGCGTACTTTTAATTTCATTATGTAAACTGTAATCAAGTAGCAATAAAAAATCTGCTTACCCTTACTAATTTAGTTCCTACCTAACCCAAATCTAGTGCTCTCAATTCAAATTCATCTGTTCCATATGACTGTATTACAAATTCTTGCATCCTGGCCATCCTCTCTCTTTGTTTTAAGGCTACATGTCTCATCAAATATATCACTAAGTGTACAGCTAAAGTTTATATTCTCTCAATTGTTCCTTTTAGCAAACTAGTTTTCCTCCATCCATCCATCCAATAATGTATTTCTCTCTTAACTCTTTCCTATGTCTGTCTCTGATTCTGCTGTTACTGTATACATTTTAATCACCAAGCATTTTCTACCACCTGAAAAGTACACATATATATTTCCTCTCAACAAACCAACTCTTTTTTCAAATTGTTCAAACATCTTAGGAATCTAGGTAGCATACAATTTATATATTCTAATAAAAGTGTGCACTCATCCTTGGATAAATTTATACTACTACTTTTGCACTCCACTTCCAAAGTCCTAAATCAATGATCCAGCTTTTCTATTATCAATAAATATAAAGCTGAGCATGGGGGCATATCTGTCTTACTCCACGGCAGAGCTTTACTAGATCAAATAATCCCTTATTTATTCTGAGCATCACCATTGGACACTGAGACATTGTGCTATCTCAATGCAAAATACAGTCTACTCCTCTATCTGTTAAAGTGTTGACAGTATAAAACATCAACTCACTCAATAAAAAGCCTTCTGAAAATCCATTAATACTCCTCTTGTTTCCATATTATGTTTAATAGCAGCCGATGCTTCATGGGTGACTTAACATCTCAAAAATCCTTATTTATTTTTTTTCCACTAAATTTAAGTAATACTTTAACCAATCTGGCTACCAACACTAAAGCTGGAAGTTTTATTTCAGCACTACATAGATCTATAGTTTGTAATATTTTCCTTGTTGTCTTAATCTTTTGATAACAATAACCTTTCCTCCTCCTTCATAAAACTAGGCATTTCACCCATTTGCACCTGTATCCACTGTATCACTAAAGAGCTCAAGTAGAAATGTTCCTACCTCCATTTCTAACAACGTATAAAAATTTCCCATCTGCTGATCTGCCTGTGTAGTCTTTCTTTAACCTTTTTCTGTCATTAAACCTAATAAATCCCTAAACATGTACCTCTCCAACTGACTTTCTTTATTTAAAATATTGCATATATTTATTTTCCACTGTAATCTTCTCAAGTTCACTTTTTACTCTTCTGATCCAACATTGTTTCTTTTTGCTCCTTTAGATTTCAGATTAGTAATTTTATATCTACTTCTCCCTTTTCTGGCCATATTCAATCTTTCTGTATTTATCCCCCCTCCTTAATTCAAAATTCTACTATCCTTCCCTGCTGCTTTTATACAAATGCATTACTTTTTACTTCTTTCACTCACTTCATTCTACTTACCTCAGTCATACCTCCTGCAGTCTTCCATAACCATGCAATATGCTCTAACCCTGTGTCCCCTTTAACGGCCTCACTCATGTGTGATTACTCTAACCCTGCATAATGTATTATTAAACATCCTTTCACTAACAGTACCACAACATAAGATACCCCCACACACATATGCATGCTTTTCACAAATGCCATTTACCAAGCACAGCACAAAATCCATCTCCTTCCAAAGCACTCTCTCTTGCTCTAACCTATTAATTTGCCCCAAATTTTCAGCACTGAGGTCTATCTCCATTTACTGAGACTGGCATTCCTCTCTTCCATTTGTTTCTTCTCTATATAGCATGATCATTCTATGTTCAGAAACTAATTCCATGGTCATAACACTAGAAAAAAAAAGATAATGCACACAATTATGTTATGGCTGATGTTTGGCAACTTGGCTATAACATAATTCAGTTATGTATCCCACCAATGATTTTTACACCATTTTATCTCTGATAAAAGAAACATGGCTAGACATATACAGTGGACATAAAAAATGTACACACCCCTGTTAAAATACCAGGTTTTTGTGATATAAAAAATGAGACCACAATAAATTATTTCAAAACTTTTCCCACCTTTAATGTGACCTATAACCTGTACAATTCAATTGAAAAGCAAACAAATCTGGAAAAAATATAAAAAATAAAAAAACATACAATAAGCTGGTTGCAAAAGTGTGCACACCCTTAAACTAATACTTTGTTGAAGCACCTTTTGATTTAATTACAACACTCAGTCTTCTTGGGTACACACCTACTGTCAATTAAAGAGACTCTGATTAACCCCAAATAAAGTTCAGCTGTCCTAGTATGATTTTTCTGACATTTACTCTGCCTGCTACAGCACATACCATGGTTCACAGAGAGCTTACAAAGCATCAAAGGGATCTCATTGTTGAAGGGTATTAGTCAGGAGACGGGTACAAAACAATTTCCACAGCATTGGATATACCATGGAACACAGTGAAGACAGTCATAAAAAAAGTGGAGAAAATATGGGACAACAGTGACGTTGCAAAGAACTGGACGTCCTTCCAAAATTGATGAAAAGACAAGACAAAAACTGGTCAGGGAGGCTGCCAAGAGACCTACAGCAACACTGAAGGAGCTGTAGGAATTTCTGGCAAGTACTAGCTGTGAACTACATGTGACAACAATATCCTGTATTCTCCATATGTCTGGATTATGGAGTAGGGTTGCAAGAAGGAACAACAATATCCTGTATTCTCCATATGTCTGGATTATGGGGTAGGGTTGCAAGAAGGAAGCCTTTTGTTACACAGAAAAACACCCAGGCCCAGCTAAAATTTGCAAAACAATATATCAACCTCCAAAAAGCATGTGAGAAAATGTGTTATGGTCTGATGAGACCAAAGTTTAACTTTTTGGCCACAATTCCAAAAAGTACATTTGTCATAAAAACAATACTTTGAATCACCAAAAGAACACTATCCCCACAGTGAAGCATGGTGGTGGAAGTATCATGCTTTGTGGTTGCTTTTCTTCAGCTGGAACTGGGGCTTTAGTCAAGGTGGAGGGAATTATGACCAGTTCCAAATACCACTCACTTTTGGCCCAAAACCTTCAGGCATCTGCTAGAAAGCTGAAGATGAAGAGGAATTTCACATTTCAACATGACAATGACTGCAAGCATACATCCACATCAACCAGACCTCTCAACTAATTGGGGAAAATTTAAACAGAATCAGGGACAAGTCAAGAAAAAATCAGAGACAATCAGGGACACTTTTAAAATATTAGTGCTATTAACTTGAAACATTGACAGAATCAGAGCATATGAATTAATACACATTTTCTAAAGTAAAAGAAGTCTATAACTCTTAATTATTGTCATTATTCATTAAGTGTAATTCACCACCTTTCCTCCAAAAGTCACTAGTTTTAGGAGGGATTAAGAGGGACAGAGTTAAAATCTGAGTCAAAATCAGGGACAGTTGAGAGGTATGACATCAACAAAAGAATGGCTTCACCAGAAGAAAATTAATGTTTTGGAATGACCCAACCAGAGCCCAGACCTAAATCCAATAAAATAAATGTGGAGTGACCTGAAGAGGGCTGTACACAAGAGATGCCCTTGCAATCTGACAGATTTTGATCACTTTTTCAAGGAAGAGTGGGCAAATATTACCAAATCAAGATGTGCCATGCTGATAGACTCCTACCCAAGAACACTGAATGCTGTAATTAAATCAAAAGGTGCATCAACAAAGTATTAGTTTAAGGCTGTGCACTTATTCAAACAGCTTATTGTATGTTTTTTATTTTTTATATTTTTCCCCTAACCGATTTGTTTGTTTTACTATTGACTTGTACAGGTTATAAGGTTATAGGTCACATTAAAGGTAGGAAAAGTTTTGAAATGATTTATTGTGGTGTCATTTTTTTTTATATGACAAAACCTGGCATTTTAACAGGGGTATGTATACTTTTTATATCCACTGTTTGTGTGTGCGTGTGTGTGTGTGTGTGTGTGTGTGTGTGTGTGTGTGTGTGTATATATATATATATATATATATATATATATATACACACACACACACACACACACACACACACACACTCACACACAAATATATATATGTGTGGATATAAGACGTGTACACACCCCTGTTAAAATCCCAGGTTTTTGTGATATAAAAAATGAAAACACAATAAATAATTTCAAAACTTTTCCCGTACAATTCAATTGAAAAACAAACAAATCTGTTAGGGGAAAAATATAAAAAAAATAAAAAATGTAGAATAAGCTGGTTGCATAAGTGTGCAAACCCTTAAACTAATACTTGAAGGACCTTTTGATTTAAATCTGTCTTTTTGGGTACACACCTGCCATCAATTAAAGAGACTCTGATTAACTCCAAATAAAGTTCACCTATGCTAGTAGGATTTTCCTGACATTTACTCAGTTGCCTGCTACAGAAAATTCATGGTTCACAGAGAGCTTGCAAAGCATCAAGGGGATCTCATTGTTTTAAGGTCTGCTGATCTCACAAGACCCAAATGTAGTGAAAGTTTTGAAACATGAGGAGAATAAATCTAAGATGACTTATCTGCTTAATCTAGCAGAGTCAAGCAGGAATGGAAATCAAACCAAAAGTAGATAAAAATCATGTAACAACTGAATGTGTCAAAAAACAAAAGAAGGAATATAAGGTGAAGGACCAGATGAGAAGGCAAGAAATATGGAAAAAGCATAAATATAGTTGCAAGTATAGAAAACTTCTGGAAAAACCTCATGTTGATCAGGAAGGAACACAGGAATGGTTGAGGAAAGGCAAATTCATACCAAGAGATGACAGGTTAATATTGGCAGCCCAAGATAGTGGGCTGCGTACACATTGGTTTATAAAGTCCATTGAACATGTGGGAGAAACAGACAAATGTAGGTTTTGCAAAACTGTATTTGAAACAGTTGTATACCTCGTTGCTGGTTGCGACATACAAATGGCAGAAGGACTGTATACTGAAAGGCATAATAATGTGGCAAGACTGTTGCACTGGGGGTTGTGCAAACATTATGGTACTGAAGTGGCCGAAAAACACTGGCAACATGAGCCAAAAAGCATCATAGAAAATGAAGAAGTCTACATCACATGGGATCATCCATTACCAACAGTTCAAAAGATAGATGCTAGAAAATCAGATATAGTGGTCCAAGAAAAGAAGACAAAAGTAGCATTGATCATTAAAATTTCCTCACCCAGTGACTACAGTGTCTTGCGTAGAGAGAGACACAAAGTCATAAAATATCAGGATCTGCAGGCAGAAACAAAAGGCAATGGGGATGAAATATACCCAGATGGTTCCAATAGTGGTAGGAGCAATGGGTCTTATAAAAAAAAAATTTGCAATCGTATTTAGATATGTTACCAATACATGTAACTCCATACGAACTGCAGGAGGAGTCATTACTGGGCACAATGTGGGTACTGCAAAGAGCACTACTGGCTGACATCAAATACTAATCAAAAACAATACTAATTTCATGAACTTTAATCATACTTTTGACTTAGGAATGGGGTACATTCCCCTCATGGTATTAGAAACCCAAAAGACTTGGAGAAATTAAAAAAGATTGAAAGGAATCAGTCAGGAGAAGGGTACAAAAAAATTCCACAGCATTGGCTATACCATGGAACACAGTGAAGACAGTCATAAAAAGTGGAGAAAATATGGGACAACAGTGACGTTGCAAAGAACTGGACATCCCAACAAAATTGATAAAAAGACAAGATGAAAACTGGTCAGGGAGGCTTTCAAGAGACCTACAGCAACACCAAAGGAGCTGCAGGAATTTCTGGCAAGTAGTGATTGTGTACTACATGTGACAACAATCTCCTGTAGTCTCCATATGTCTGGACTATGAGGTAGCGTTGCAAGACAGAGGCCTTTTCTTACACAGGGAAACATCCTGGCCCGGCTAAAATTTGAAAAACAATACATCAAGTCTCCCAAATGCATGTGGGAAAATGTGTTATGGTCTGATGAGACCAAGGTTGAACTTTTTGGCCACAATTCCAAAAGTATGTTTGGTGCAAAGACAACACTTCACATCACCAAAAAAACACCATCCCCATGGTGAAGCATGGTGGTGACAGTATAATGCTTTGGGGTTGCTTTTCTTCAGCTGGAATTGGGACTTTAGTCAAGGTGGAGGGAATTATGAACAGTTCCAAATACCAGTCACTTTTGGCCCAAAAACCTTCAGGCGTCTGCTAGAAAGTTGAAGAGGAAGAGAAATTTCACCTTTCAACATAACAATGACCCTAAACATACATCCAAATCAACAAAAGAATGGCTTCACCAGAAGAAAATTGAAGTTTTGGAATGGCCCAGCCAGAGCCCAGACCTAAATCCAACAGAAAATCTGTGGAGTGACCTGAAGAGGGGCTGTGCACAAGAAATGCCCTCGCAATCTGATATATTTGGAGTGCTTTTGCAAGAAAGAGTCGGCAAATATTGCCAAGTCATGATGTGCCATGCTGACAGACTCCTACCCAAGGAGACTGAATGCTGTAATTAAATTAAAAAGTGCTGCAACAAAGTATTAGTTTAAGGGTGTGCACACTTATGCAACCAGCTTATTGTACGTTTTTTATATTTTTTCCCCTAACAGATTTGTTTGTTTTTCAATTGAATTGTACAGGTTATAGGTCTCAATAAAGGTGGCAAAAGTTTTGAAATTATTTTTTGTGGGGTCATTTTTTTATAACACAAAAAAGTGGCAATTTAACGGGTGTGTACATTTTTTATATCCACTATATATAGGTTCTCTATTACATCCTCGAAGACGCACTTACCCGAATACATAAACGCCGACATGTCTCCATCGAACCACGTAAACATCGATCGTCCTGAAGCGTGAAATCCGAAACATCAAATTGTCATGGTTGGCCTTTCCAAGGTATAGCTCCGTAAGGTAAGTGTGCGATAGTTATGGACCTTAGGGTTAGGGTGCGGGTTAAGGTAAGTGCATAGATGTTAATGTATGTGAGATTTAGTGTAGGGTTATATGTAGGGTTTTGTTACATGTATGTATGTGGATTATTTATTTTGTTTGGGTATAGCTTGTTAAGGTAAATGTGTGATAGTTACGGATCTTAGGGTTAGGATGCAGGTTAAGGTAAGTGCATTGATGGTGGTATATGCAAGATGTAGTGTAGTGTTAGAAGTAGGGTTTAGTTTAGGGTTAGAAGTAGGGTTTTGGTTGGTGTATGTATGTGTTTGTTTAGTGTAGGTAGTATGTAGCAGGCGGTGGGGTGGGACAATTTTGACGGTTCGAGCTTTTGAATTTCGCGGTTTAGGGCATTCAGTGTATTTACGGTTCGCGGAATATGTGTCGGCTTTTTTGTATTTGGTTATTGGGGCTTTCTAGCTTGCAATATAGATCCCTATATATATATATATATATATATATATATATATATATATATATATATATATACACACACACACACATACACACACATACATACATGCATACATCATACCTCTCAATTGTCCAGAATTTCACAGAATGTCCAAATTTTTGCCCCATATTGTTGGTCTGTTCCTCACAAAATTTTTGTTTTTCCTGCAAATCATTGAGGATTGAAGACAAAAAATTATGACAGGCATTGAGATAAAGACTTCATACCATTCAGAAAATTCATGCTAACACAAAACCTGTCATTGTATCAACTTTCTAAGTTTATAAGAGCAACATTTAAAAATTGCCCTTAGTTTTGGGCCTTTGTCCCCTCATTATTTATTTATGTCTTTGTCCAGATTTCTTGCTCTACAAGGTTGAGAGGTATGACATACATATATGGTCTCGCTGCATTTGACAGAACATACGTTTGTGCAACAAATGAAGGTGTATGATTTAATGTTGATGGTATGGATGGCTAACAGTGGATATGTTGATGGTAAGGAATGGTGATACATGTAAGTGGTGTTGGGGTTGTGGTGAGAGAGAGAGAGAGTGTGTGTGTGTGTGTGTGTGTGTGTGTGTGTGTGTGTGTGTGTGTGTGTGTGTGTGTGTGTGTGTGTGAGAGAGAGTCAGGGTTAGGGTCGGGATGAGTGTTGTGTATTTGTGTCCAAGTTTGTTTATTTTAGGGTAAGTGTTAGGTTAGGGAATAGATGTGAATGTTTGTGTGTTTGATTTTGAATGACTGTAAGGTGTAGGGTTAGTGTTGGGGGAAGGGGCAGCATTACTGTTAGCACCCATTACTAAAGAGGACAGGATAGGTATATTTCTCAATATGCTCAGATAAGCAGCCATGAAATGGTGTAACTATAGTGGTATGGTCAAATTAAGCATAAGACTGCACTGAAACCCTTAAAGGTAAAACAGGCAACTTGTTAGTACTAATTGAAAGTTGTATAATGATGAGCAAGATGGTGGTGCCTTGTGTGGCAGTGGCCTCTCTGGCTCCTGTTTTGCATTTTTATGTTTTGATTTGTATTTTCATGGATTGTTGGTCTGTTTGGCATGATTGAGTGTGCAGCTGATTAGAGTGGTGGTGTCCATTATGTCTGTGGTGTCTTCGTTTAATTTTTGCTTTGTTTTTGGGAATGTTGAACACATGGAAGTTTGGGCCTTCAGTGGCAATTTGGATTAGATGCAGAAGGTGGGAAGCAGAGGCCATAATTTTTGTCTATCAGGTGTGATTTAAAGGGACCAGATTTGTTTCATTGGGTCTGTGAAAACCTGACTGGATTTTGGACTCTGCTGATGGTGACCATACAGATGGTGAAGATTTAGGAAAGTTCATTTAACTGGTTGAGGTTGTTCAGGACTGCAGGTAGTAGCAGTTGTGAGGGTGTGTGGTGTTGGAAGGAAGGACTGGAACTTGTATGTTGCTGGTGATGGAGAGGCAGATGACGCCGGTGTATAGGAGTGATTGCTGTAGTCCATGAAATTGTGCTCAGTTTTGCAGCTTCTGTGCTTTCAGTTCACTGTTGTTGTATATGTGTATTTTTGTTTCTGTGTTGCTGTGTTTCTGTTTGTGCATGAGCTTGTAGTAACGGAATTTCATTCAGTTGAACACTTGTATATGGGTTGAATGACAACGCTACTTTTGACTTTTTGACTTTTGATAATGAAATCTCAAGGGGCAGTGAGACATTGACTTTTACAAATAAGAACAAAATACATTGTGTTAGAGATGTTCATTAACACAGCCTAAAACTGTGTTACATTTAGTTTACAACTTTATTTTTTTCTTGAATTTCTGTTCAGGGTTCTGTGCCAGTAGTGGCAAAGAATACATTTCTGAGATGTTATTTTGCTACATATGTAGACAAATAAAAGCTATAGATATGTCTATATATAGAGCTATCTATAGCTATCTCTCATTCTCTGTATATGGGTGTGTGTATATATGTGTGTGTGCTGTGTATGTGTATGTATGTATATATATATATATATATATATATATATATATATATATATATATATATTATGTATGTGTATATACTATATATATATATATATATATATGTGTGTGTGTGTGTGTGTATGTATATATATATATATATATATATATATATATATATATATATGTGTGTGTGTGTGTGTGTGTTTGTGTGTGTATGTAAGTTGCAAAATACACAGGTAAAATCTCATTGATTGTAACTAAAATAGCAGGTTAAATTCAACATAGAGCTGTGCTGGCTTTCTTAAGGATATAATAGCAATATTATGTGCCTTTCACAGCCATAGAGCTTCTTGTGGGCGCCTGAAGGTTTCATAAAGAAATCTAAAAAGGGATTCTGAGTTGTGGCCTTTTATAATGTTTCACATCCATTCATTCAGAAGTGTTCATTGCCAGAGTCTGACATCTCGAAGTGTATTCCATTTCCAACATGATGGTTATGCTGAAGTTCAGTAATGCCCTGGAGTATATCACTACTGACTTGCTATTGCTGCAGATGTAAAAATCCTATATGTTTCACCAGATTTTTTTTTTCATTTGCAACATCACTGGCCAAATTCAGCATACGGCAGCACCGATAACTAATATGAGAAAAAGTACAGTTGTGTACACTTACCATAAATGTAGATGGTCGAGTGTATTCACTGCTGCAGTCCTAACCACTGGGTGATCCATGCTGTGGTAGCCCTCAGTTGGTCCGAATACCAGAGTCAAGGTTTTGTGCATTGGCTGCTGTCTCTCATAAGGAGACTTCATCAGAATACATTTCATACCATAAGAACACCTTTTTATAAAATTTAACGAATGACATCATCATTTGAATGCACCAATCTATTTCATTTGTGCTTAATTAAACCAATTATGTTAAAGAAATATTCAAAATTTTTCACATATCACATTAGAACTAAGATAAAAAATTATTGTTTTTTGAATAAATAGGAAATATTATTCATTTTAAAAAACAACCAAAATTATGCTTTTAAAATGTCATTAAATAAAACCTTCAAATACTTTAAATTATAAAACATATGAATAAATAAATATATATATTGCAACTCTACACCTACTTGAGCATATTAGCTCTCTCTATTAACATGAGGGTAATAGACACAAATTAATTTAATCTGGGGGGGGGACATAGCTGTCAACGTAAATTGCCATTCTGTTTCTCTTTTCTTTAATACATTTTTCCAGTCCACCCCTAGGATTAATATTGATCTTCTCAATTATACCAAATGTAAATTTAACAAAGGAGGAACAAGTCAGGGAATGTTTATACAGAACTTTGCTCAACTTTTGATTCTTAATATCATTGCTATGTTTGTATATCCTAGTTTTTAGACTCCTCTTGGTCTTACCCACATAGAAATGCGGGCATGTCTTACATGTTGCTTAATACACTACCTTACTGGTATTACAATTCCCTTTGAAAAAACCTTTACTCTTTAAAGAATTTTTCAAAACCAAAAAGGATTCCTTCATTATGTATGCACACTGACTACAATTCCCACAAGGCTTAGTAGCCTGAACCATACCATCAACAGTATAGAGTTTGTGTTCCAATAACCTTTTAAAACTTGGTGCAGTCTTTGTTGCAAAAAATGGTTTGCTTCCAAATTTTTCCAAAACCTCCCTATTGATTCTAAAAATGTTCCAATGTTGCATCAACACCCTTTGCACACTATTGCTAGAATGGTTATATTGTACCACACAAGCTTTATTATAATTCTTATTATTATTTGTACTAGAATTGGTTTCTCTGTTTAAACCAATTCCCAAAAGATGCTGATATTGGGTACCCCACTTATTATGTACTTCACCAATAATCTCCTCAATCAATGATCTGGGGTAGCCCCTGTTTAAAAATATATCAACAATTATTTCCAATTCAGTATGGACATCCTCAAAGTGAGAGGTCATCCTGGCTATTCTTATTTCCTGTCCTTTGATGATGCTGTTTTTTTTGTTTAAAAGCGTGATTACTGTCAAAGTGCAAATACACATTGCAAAATGTCACCTTCCTATACACTTTAGATCTAAAACCATAGTTAAAGTTTTTTTTCAAAAAAGGGAATTGTAATACCAGTAAGGTAGTATATTTAGCAACCTGTAAGACATGCTCACATTTCTATGTGGGCAAGACCGAGAGGAGTCTAAAAATTGGGATATACAAACATAGCAATGATATTAAGAATCAAAAGTTGAGCAAAGTTCTGTATAACCATTCCCTGACTTGCTCCTCCTTTGTTAAATTTGGTATAGTTGAGAAGATCAATATTAATCCTGGGGGGGGGACTGGAAAATTTTATTAAAGAAAAGAGAAACAGAATGGCAATTTAGGTTAGCAGCTATGCCCCCCCTGAATAAATGAATTTGTATCTATTACCCCCATGTTAATAGAGAGAGATAATATGCTAGGTAGGTGTAGAGTTGCAATATATATATTTATATTTATTTATTCATATGTTTTGTAATTTAAAGTATTTGAAGGTTTTATTTAATGACATTTTAAAAGCATAATTTTGGTTGTTTTTTAAAATTAATAATATTTCCTATTTATTCAAAAAAACAATAATTTTTTATATTAGTTCTAATGTGATATGTGAAAAAATTTGAATATTTCTTTCTTTAACATAATTGATTTAATTAAGCACAAATTAAATAGATTGGTGCATTCAAATGATGATGTCATTTATTATATTTTATAAAAAGGTGTTCTTATGGTATGAAATGTATTCTGATGAAGTCTCCTTATGAGAGATGAAAGCCCTTAATATGTTTTTATGTGGTGTCCTTTGAGTTTTTATTAAAGTGTTTTCAAACTGTGAATATTTCTGAATGCTGTTAGCAAATCTTGTCATGCCCTCTTCCTTGGGTATGCTAGAAAAAAGGTCAACAACATCAATAGTTAAAAAAATTAACTTTTCATTCCACAAGTCATGTTTAAGATGGCCTAAAAATCCCAAGAGTCAATGACAAATTGATAAGGGGATGGGAGAACAATGGCTGTTCTGTATCAAAGTATGCCGAGATAGCAGAGGCATGGATCTTTATGGAGGAGAAGGAGAGACCCTTATTAAGAAGCTCAGCAAGATAATCTAGAATAAGAGGAATAAAGGGCAGATGGTAATGGATTTTGCAAAAAGAATGGACATGGCTGTGGTGAATATGTATTTTAACAAGAGGGAGGAGCATAGGGTGATATACAAGAGTGTACGGAGATGCACCGAGGTGGATTATATCCTATGCAGGAGGGCTAGTTTGAAGGAGATTGGAGACTGTAAAGTGGTGACAGGGGAAAGTGTAGTTAGGCAGCATAGAATGGTGGTCTGTAGAATGACGTTGGTGATCAAGAAGAGGAGGAGGAGTGTGAGGGCAGCACCAAGGATCAAATGGTGGAAATTGAAAAAGGGTGATTGTGAGGTGGAGTTCAGAGAAGAGTTAAGACAGGCACTGGGTGGCAGTGAAGAGTTACTGAACAGCTGGGTAACTACAGCAGAGCTAGTAAGAGAGACTGCTAGAAAGGTGATTGATGTGACATCTGGACAAAGAAAGGAGGACAAGGAGACCTGGTGGTGGAATGAGGAAGTACAGGAGAGTATACAGAGAAAGAGGTTAGCAAAGAAGTGGGATTGTCAAAGAGATAAAGAAAGTAGACAGAAGTATAAGGAGATGAGGTGCATGGCAAAGAGAGAGGTGGCAAAGGCTAAGGCACATGGGATAGTTGTATGAAAGGATGGACATTAGGGAGAAAAGGACCTGTACCAATTGGCTAGACAGAGGGACTGAGCTAGGAAAGATGTGCAGCAGGTAAGGGTGATAAAGAATAATGAGGGAAACAAACTCACAAGTGAGGAGAGTGTGTTGAACAGATGGAAGGAGCACTTTGAGGGGCTGATGAATGAAGAGAATGTGAGAGAGAGAAGGTTGGATGATGTGGAGATAGTGAATCAGGAAGTGTAACAGATTAGCAAGGAGGAAGTAAGTATAGCTTTGAAGAGAATGAAGAATGGAAAGGCTGTTTGTCCAGATGACATACCTGTGGAAGCTTGGAGGTGTTTAGGAGAAATGGCAGTGGAATTTTTAACCAGATTGTTTAATGAAATCTTGGAAAGTGAGAGGATGCCTGAGGAGTGGAGAAAAAGTGTTTTGGTACCAAGTTTTAAGAATAAGGGTGATGTGCAGAGCTGTAGTAACTACAGTGAGATAAAACTGATCAGTCACAGCATGAAATTATGGGAAAGAGTAGTGGAAGCTAGGTTAAGAAGGGAAGTGATGATTAGTGATCAGCAGTATGGCTGCATGCCAGGAAAGAGCACTACAGATGCGATGTTTGGTCTGAAAGTGTTGATGGAGAAGTACAGAGAAGGTCAGAAGGAGTTGCATTGTGTCTTTGTGGAGTTAGAAAAGGCACATGACAGGGTGCCTAGAGAGGAGTTGTAGTATTGTATGAGGAAGTTGGGAGTGTCAGAGAAGTATGTAAGAGTGGTACAGGACATGTACAAGGGAAGTGTGACAGCAGTGAGATCGCAGTGGGAGTGACAGATGCATTTAAGGTGGAGGTGGGATTACATCAAGGATCAGCTCTGAGCCCTTTCTTATTTGCAGTGGTGATGGACAGGTTGACAGATGAGATCAGACAGGAGTCCCCATGGACTATGATGTTTGCATATGACATTGTGATCTGTAGTGAGAGTAGGGAACAGGTTGAGGTGACCCTGGAGAGGTGGAGATATGCTCTAGATAGGAGAGGAATGAAGGTCAGCAGGACTAAGACAGAATATGTATGTGTGAATGAGAGGGAGGATAGAGGAATAGTGAAGATGCAGAGAGTAGAGCTGGTAAAGGTGAATGAGTTTATATACCTGGGATCGACAGCTCAGAGTAATGGCGAGTGTGGAAGAGAGGTGAAGAAGAAAGTACAGGCAGGGTGGGGTGGGTGGAGAAGAGTGTCAGGAGTGATTTGTGACAGACAAGTACCAGTAAGAGTGAAAGGGCAGGTCTACAAGAGGGTAGTGAGACTAGCTATGTTATATGGGTTGGAGACAGTGGCACTGACAAAAAGGCAGGAGTCAGAGCTGGATGTGGCAGAGTTAAGATGTTAAGATTTGCACTGGGTGTGATGAGGGTAGACAGGATTAGGAATAAGTATATTAGAGGGTCAGCCCAGGTTGGATGGTTTGGAGACAAATCCAGAGAGGCGAGATTGCATTGGTTTGGACATGTGCTGAGGAGGGATGCTGGGTTTACTGGGAAAAGGATGGCAAGCATGCAGCTGCCAGGTAAGAGGAAAAGAGGAAGGCCTAAGATAAGGTTTATGGATGTGGTAAGAGAAGACATGCAGGTGGTTGGTGTGACAGAGCAAGATGCAGAGGACAGGAAGAAATGGAAACAGATGATCTGCTGTGGTGAACCCTAATGGGAACAGCTGAAGGAAAAAAGAAGAAGAGGGCAGATGTATGTCTGCCCCCCTTGGACTGGCTCCAGGAGCAGAATCTTTTCCATTTTCCAGCATAAGATTTTCTGGTGCTGGGCCTTCTGGTTTCTGTGATGATGTCAAGGACTTGCTTGGTTTGCATAGATTCCTTGCTGGTTTTGTAAGAATAAGCCATGCTAAGAGCTTGAGTGTCTAAAGGTCTTGGTGCAGCATTGTCCCCCCCTCCCAGGATAGCAGGTGAGGTATCAGAGGTAGCTGCCAGGGGGGGCTGGTGAGATAGGCTGCGCAGCAGTGTTTACCAGTGTTGTCTGGGCCAATCTGGTGCAATGAATATTGCTCTTGGTTTTTCATCCCTTATAACAGAAAGAAAGATACTTTTTGAATGACAGGTAGAGGTGGGAATGCATACACAAAGAGGGTATTCCAAGGGAAGTTCAGGGCATCGACCTTCCAGGCCAGGTGATGCTACTCCCTTTGGCAGAATTTCTGTACTTGGCGATTTAAATGAGAAGCAAACAGGTCCACCTGGTGGGTACTCCATGTGTGGGTAATTTGTAGAAAAATGTCTCTGTGGATTTGCCATTTATGAGGGTCCAGCAGGTTTCTGCTTAGGTGCTCTGCCAGGGTGTTGATGCCCGGTAGGTATTGGGCTATAAGATGTAGTCCCATGGATGAGGCTGCTAGCCAGAGGTTCATGGCTAGTCTGCACAGGGGGTAAGATTGAGTCCCTCCCTGTTTGTTGATGTACCACATGACTGTGGTGTTGGCTGTTTTTATGAGAAGAACCCCTGGTTTGAGGTAGGGTTTGAAGGATGCCAGAGAGTTTTGTACTGCTTTCATTTCCTTTTTGTTAATTTGCAAGGGTAGTATTTGTGCATCCCAGAGACCTTGAGTGCATCTGCCTTCTAGGTGGGTGCCCTGGGCTATGTCCGAAGCATCTGTAGTTATGGTGTAGTCTGATGGACGGAGGGTGAATGGAAGTCCCTTGTTCAGAGCACAGGCCTGATCCCACCAAATGAACTTGGATCTTATGCAAGGGATCACAGGCAGGGAGGTGTCCAGAGGTTGTGAGTGTTGATACCATATGTTCTTTAGGTACCACTGAATTTTCCTCATGTGTAGTCTGGCCAGATGTACCAGGAGGATGCATGATGCCATGTACCCTAGAGCTTGCAGGAACTTCCTGGCAGAAAGCTGTGTTTGGGAGGCCAGAGTAGTGAAGTATTTTGGTGGGAAACTTTGTTTATCTGGGGACAGAAAGGCCATTTACTGTTCTGTGCCCAGTAAGGCTCCCAGAAATATGATTTTCCTGGTAGGTGTCTGTTTTGATTTCCTTTCATTGATAGTGAACCCCAGAGAGGTGAGTAGGGTTTTTACAAATGAGAGGTACTGCAGTAGCAGTTCCTTGCAGTCTGCCTGGATGAGATAGTCATCCACTTAAGGGTAAATCTGTACATTGTTTTGCATGAAAAAGGCAATGGCAGGAGCTAGACATTTGGTGAATACCCTGGGAGCAGTAGATAAGCCAAAGAGCAAAGCAGAGAATTGAAAGTGTAGTGATCCTCCTCTGAAATGCAGGAATTTTGTCCGCATGATTCCCTTATTGGGATGTGCAGGTAAGCATCCTTTAGGTCTAAGGTGAACATCCAAGCTTTGTTTGGCAGTATTGGTAGAAGCTGTAGTAAGGTAATCATTTTGAATTTTGGGATTACTAGGAAGGTATTGAGAAAGGATAGGTCCAGGATGGAACGCCAAGTCCCCTCTTTCCTGGGAACAAAAAATGGTATGGAATAGAATCCTTTTACAAGTTGTTCTGGAGATACAGGTTCTACGGCCCCTAGGGATATTAGGTTTTGCACTTGTTTTAGTGCTTTTGCCTACTGGCTTGAAGGTAGGTCTGGGTACCCTCTTGGTAGTTCTAGGAAATTGAATTTGTACCCCTGAGCAATGATTTTTAAGACCCATTGATCTTTTGTTATAGAGTTCCAATTTTCTCTGCATAGAGATAGCCTTCCTCCTAGCTTTTGGTGTGATGGAGGCAGGCAGAGATGGGAAAGGTAGTCATTGAGAGTTTTTTCCATACAGGGTTGCTTTAGAACTCTCTGCTGTAGAGTTTGAGGGGGGGGGGGCACTCTTTAGTTCTTTGTTGGCCCTGAGTTTGAGTCCTTGTGGGTCTGTCCCTTCGGGTTTTGCCTTGTGCCTGCCTTTTTGGTGCAGGACAGGATGAGTGTTTAGAGGGAAAATTTCTGATGAACCTAGGAGGTTGTACTTGAAAATCTTTAATAGTCTGTATCAGTTTTGCTTTGTATTCCATCTTTTAAGTACCTCTTCAGTTTTCTGTCCGAACAAGCAGTCTTTGTCAAGAGGTGCATCCATGATTTTAGCTTTGACATGATCAGGGAGAGGTTGTTCCTTCGGCCATGCATGTCTTCTGAAAACAGATCCTGTCACTGCCTTCCCACTAGAAGCCTCTACAACATCATATCCACAGTGCAAGGAGTGCTTTGCCACCTGAGATGAAGAGTGCAGTAATTCTGCTATCTCTTTATTGTTGGCAAAATCTGAAAAAGCAGAAATTTTCTGTTTCAAAAGTTCCAAAGTGTGCTGTTGATATTTTAACATATGGAACTGACAGTTGAGAGCCCTTATAGTTAAGGTTGCAGAGGTATATACTTTTTTACCCTAACTGTCCGGGTCCTGGATTCTTTGTTTGAGGGAGTAGGATTCTTTGCAGAGGTAACCTTAACTCACTTAGGTCCCCGTATAATCACCTCTGGATCTGCTATAGGATTTCTGTCAAGGAATTTATGTGAGTCAGGTACCCTGTAGTATCTGTCAGGTTTTCTGGGGACAGGTGGAAGGGTATCAGGGGTAAGGCTGGATTCTTGGTAAACATCATCTACCACCTCCAAGATGGGTGGGATGGCCAGAGGCCTGTGCTGGGGTAGGTCCAGAAACTCTTAGTCTTTTCTTGGATTGAGGGAAATCCATTGATTCCCATTGGAAGTGTTCCCTGAGGGTGTGGAGGGTCTTCCCAAAAAGAAAAGTCCTCTGGAGGTGACGCAGAAGGAATAGATTCTTTTGCATCTGTGTCTTCATAGGCAGTAAGAGGATTTCCCGCTTCAAAAACAGAGGAGTCAGATCCCTCTGAGTCTAAATCCGACTGGATGTCTGGAAAAGGTTCCCTTCTCCTTTTGGCTGGAGTGGCCTGATTACCCCAGATGAAAGTGATGAGATCCTCCAGCATTTTAAGCATTCTAGTTTGAGGAGGGGGAGGAGTAGTGTAATGGAGACTTTTTGCTGTTTTCCTTGGAGTAGCTCTAAGTCTGGCCTGAATAGTATCCCTCTGTGCTGTCGGTGTGTTAGTCAGAAGAGAGGTTGAAGGCCTTGAAGTGAATTCCAAAGTGTGACCAGTATCCTTGGAAGCCGGTGCCTGCATAGCGGCTCTGAACCCAACCGAGGCAGAGACAGCCAAAGGCTAGTTAAATGATGCAGACATCTGCGGCATACAGGACTCCAAAAGGGTCTCAATAGAGGCCTTCAAAGTAATAGAGTCGGGGATCAGGGGCTGCAAAACTGCCTCATTGAATTCCGAAAAACTAACAACCCTTTTAGCAGTGGTGTTGTTGGAAGGCTTGGTCTTATGTGGCCTGTCTCTTTTGTTATCTTTATGTTTTTTCAGAAGATCTGCAGTTTGCTGACTGATGGACACCATATCAGTAGTCAGAGATGGAAGACGAAAATAACTGGCTACAAACAGAGCTCTACGACTAATAGTTCTAGCGTTAAAGAGGGGGCAGAACTGACAGCAGGGTATGTCGTGATATGGGACTAAGCAAGTGACACAGTAAGAATAGAAGTCTCAGTGTGGCATTTGCTTTCCACAGGCGAGACAATTATTGACTTTTTCAGACATCAGTTAGTGCAAGAAAAAGGAAGGATCCCCAACGGGGTACTAAGCTTTAGACAACGAATAGCACCAAACACTATAAGTAAACAGTCCAGAACAAGAGTGCAGCCAAAAATACATGAATAGCAATAAATAGATTTATTACTCAAGACAAAACAGATTTAGAGTCATGCTTTCGTAAAAACTTCATCAGGATCATGAATTAAATCTCAGCACCACTTTTTAAATATCCAAACCACAAATTCATCAGCCAATAAAATTCCATGATCAATTAAAACACCAGATTTTTTAAAAGGGACATATAACCCTAACTAATTTTATACATTAAATAAATAAACATATTAATATAAACAAAAACATTCTACACAACATAAGATTTTAATTTAAGTATACTAACAATAGATACATTGTCATTGAGACCGGGGGGGGGGGGGGGCAGTGGCATTCAACTTCAATTGCCATGCCAACTCTTTGGCTTCTAAAATATCTTCCCAAGGTCCCTCCCGAAGTTCCCTAGGCACATTTTCCAACACAAAAAAAAAAACAAAATCATGTTCTGGATATTTGGCTATATGTCTAGCCAAGGCATTTTTCATTTCCTCTTTCCTCATATCCAACCCATGTTCGTACAAGCTCTCTTTATATTTCCTTTTAGTCTTCCCTATATAAAATTGGGGGCATTCGGTACACTTTCTCACATATATCACCCCCATAGTATTACAAGTGTTATGGGACTTGGGCCAAAATTTCTTAGAATTAACTTCTATATAATCCCCTTCCACCACCATCCTACATTGGGGACAGTTCTTACATTTATAGGTACCCCATTCCTTGTGGGTGATGCTGGGCCCATAATCAATGGTGGGATGTTCAAAAATATTTTTCAAGGTTTTACCCCTTCTAAATACAATATGGGGTTTTACTTCAACAATTTTGGCAATTTCCTTAAATAAATATTCCAATACTTATAGATGGCCTCTCTTATAAAACCAGCTTCATTACAAAATTGGGTAATAAAAGCCCCACTCAAATCATTCCCATTTCTTCCAAGACTCCTATTGAATCCAAGTTCCTCTTGGGTCGAACTGCCTTGAATAAGTGGAACAATATCACCCTTACTTCTTCTATCTTTGATATCCCTCATAAATTCTTCCACCAAATCATCAGGGTAACCTCTCCCCTGAAACATATCCCCCATTTTTTCACATTCTTTACCAAACTCACTCTAATCAGAAACCATCCAGGCCAACCATATATATTGCCCTTTGATTATTCCCACTTTCTGGTGGTATGGGTGGTTACTTTGGAAGCACAAAATGCTAGTATTATAAGTGGGTTTACGATATATTGTACTAACCCACCTCTTATTCACCACATCCTCATAGAGGGTAACATCAAGGTAATTAATAATACATGGGTCCACCTGATAAATAAATTTCAAAAATGGGGTAGAATTATTCAAGAAGGTGATAAATCATCTATCTATTCACCTGCTTTTTCCCCCACAACAAAAACATCATCCAAAAATTGGAGATATAAACTCCACGGTTTTACACCAAACTGGGGAAAAAAGAATGTGTCTCTCCCACTGCAACAAAATTATGTCTGCAAAGATGGGGGCACAGGCCACCCCCATTGCTACAGCCTTATTTTGCCAGAAATATTGCCCATCCAGAAAAACAAAATTATATTTAAGAAACAATTCCATACATAAAGCCAACACATTGATGGTATTATTGTCCAGTGTTGTACATTCAGAAAGAAAATCATGGAACCTTTCTAAACCCACATCATGGGGAATAACATTCTATAGTTCCACTACATCAATAGTCATGAAAGTGCATTTTTCCCAAAATTCTACCATCTTCATTTTGTTCAAAAAATCCCAGAAATCTTTATATATGTGCTCAAAGGAATCTAAACAGTTTTTCAAAACACAATCAACATATTTACCACAGGGGTGTGTCTTAGATTTAGCCCCACTAACAATCGGCCTCATGGGAAGATCCCTGATACACTCATGAATTTTGGGTATTCCAAAAATAACTGGCACAATTGGATATTTAACTTGGAAAAACCCAAAAAGTTCATAGGAAATTTCCTGTTCATCAAGCATATCCTGTAAATAAAAATCAATATGCTGAAAAGCTAATTTAATAACATTCAATGATGTCTCCTCATATAAATCACTTTGGTTAACATGTGTTAACATGTTATTGGTATAATCATCCTTCCTGATGATAACAATACCCTCCCCCTGTCGGGTTTCATAACCCTTAACTGTTTGTTGTTAGATAGTTCCTTCAAAATAGTAGATTCCTGGGCACTCAAATTATCATAAACAAAAGACTTATTACACTTAAAATTCCTAAATTCAAACTCAACTACTTTTTCAAACATAATAAGGGGGAGTATTAATGGGGGGTTAAATTTACTACTTCTCCTCAGCACATGCCCTGTATTCTGGGCATCTTCATTAAAAATAAGTCTGAAATGCATTTTCTTAAGGAACAATTTCAAATCTACCAATAAACTTTCAATTTTAAAACTAGTAGCAGGAACAAACAATTCACCCCTGCTAAACAGGTTAGCATGTTCAGTAAAACATTTAAATTCACTATAATTGTACAGCTTAAAGTCCCTTGTACAATTATGGACTATATCCACAGTTAAAGTCGAAGATTCAACAGAACAAGAAGGAAAACCCTCGGTCACAGTACCTTGCAAATAACCTTCATCAATAAAGGTATCAAAGGAATTCACCAGTTCTTGCTGTGGTAAAACTTTCCCTGTTAGTAGTTGCCTTGAAAGTTCCTGTTGTTTTATATTACATTGTTCCTGTTCCTCTGATTTTCTAAGCATTTAGACCTCCGAGGTCCGTATGCCTGGTTCTCCTCTAAAGGGATTGCTGCTTCCCCCTGGGCATGGTTATCCAGTTCAGGAGACCCATCCCTTTGACATAAATCGGCTTTAGCCCCATTCCTATTGGTTGATGGTGGACTGGGATACGCCGTCCCTTCGGCGTAGGCTAGGTGGTCCCTTTCAAACTTTTTTACTTTGTTTTCTTCTCATCCTATCTATATCCCCATTCCACCTTTTTAAAAATGGAAAAGTAATTATGCTGGTATTCAGGAAAAAGTAAATCTTTATGAATGACATTATCAAGTCTTTCAGATTCTGCTATAAACCTATATATTTCCTTCTGATTAAACTTTATCAAATACTCAAGGAGCTCACACCAATGACGATCAAAAAGCTGCAATAATTCTTTGTGAAAGGGAGTCCCTTTCTTAACCCCATTGGGGAACTTTCATGTACAAAGCCTCTTAGGCACCCTCCTCACTTTAACATACTCACAAAGATATAAATTATCCAATTGCAACCTCTTACAATGAAAAATGGTTTCCTCCAAGGAACTAATGAATTTAGTTAGAGACTAGGGCTCGGACTCTTGCCCCTGTTGCTCAAAAACCATAGTCCCCAGAAGTCACTGCTTAACATTGTAAGGTGGACCCCCCTGACAATCCACCAAACAAGCCCCTGAGGAATTGATGGGCAACCGCAATTCCTGCCCACCATTACGCAAACAACCAGGGGTCTGCAGGAATTAATTTTCTTTTCCAATCGGTCCAGGTGGTGCTGCATACAATTAAACTTCCCAGTAAGCTCCTGGACTAACTGAGTAAGTAAACCCACACTCTGAGTGAGTTTCTTCATGCCATTCGGCTTGACTCCCAGTTCAGACATGCCATCACACTATCATGGACTAGGTAACCACAGAAAAGACAATGAATAGCACCACTACGAAAGTGCAACACCAAATCTATTTTGTCTTGAGTAATAAATCTATGTATTGCTATTCACGTATGTTTGGCTGCATTTTTGTTCTGGACTGTTTAACTATAGTGTTTGGTGCTATTTGTTGTCTTTTCTGTTGTTACTTAGGTTTTGAAGTTTTAAGCTGAAGTTCGAAATCTGGAAACAGCAGACCGGCACTGTTGCAAATTGCTTCTGCTACAGGTTCCACAGCAAGAAAGACTGAGGTAATGGCATTGTCTGCTCTCCTTCATAGCTCAGACGACCTGACATCACCCAACATGTGACAGCAGCCGACACACAAAACATTGACTCTGGTATTCAGACCGAATGAGGGCTACCACAACATGGATAAACCAATGGTTAGGAAACATAAATAACATCACCCCACAGTGTAGTGCAACCAAAATGGTGAAGCTAAATTCAATACTTCATTCCATAAGTATCAAATAACCATCTTAGGAACTTTTTCTGGTTGAATACTCTCTGAAAGTGTGACTGTGAAATCTCAAAGGAACATTGAGATATAATCTTTTATACAAAGGCATCATATAAATTGCCAAAGAGTAAAGGGCATTGCATGAAAATAAGCTTCTATATGCAATTGTGTACCTAAAATTAACTAAGAACCTTTTCTAACTGAGGGTCATGATTTGCTGTAATATTTCATACAGCATGGGTACTCTATTTTTGTCACTCATTCTACAACAAACACACAAAGTTTGCATTATTTTTCAGGCTAACTCTGTGCCTATCTGAATCATACCATTAGTGTGTTCTTACAAAATGAGATGCAAAATAATATTGTTCAATTTCTGTGGTTTCTTGCATTATAGCAATTTGTAAATATTTTATTTGCTATGACAGACACGCATATGTCTGAAACATTGCTGTATGGTTCCCTTAAAAACAACTACACTATTCAAAAAAGTAAAAGTGTGAATATCTGAGAGTCTTGTCTTGCAAGTTCAATATAAATATATACAAGCAGGAGGGATATAGTTTCATTTGATGTTAGGATAAAATGTTAGGTTAGAATGTCTCTTGGACACTGACAAGCTTTGTAATTTAAAAAGCAGTCAGTTAAAAACAAACTTGCAGCTTTCTAACACCCTAATCAGCCACACAGAGGACAACAGCCGGGACACTCTGGTCACTGTCTAATGCACTTGGTGTTCTAACATCCTAATCAGCCACACAGAGGATAGCAGCCAGACACTCTGGTCACTGTCTAATGCACTTGGTGTTCTAACACCCTAATCAGCCACACACAGGACAGCAGCCAGAATCTCTGGTCACTGTCTATTGCACTTGGTGTTCTAACACCCTAATCAGCCACACAGAGGACAGCAACCAGACACTCTGGTCACTGTCTAATGCACTTGGTGTTCTAACACCTTAATCAGCCACACAGAGGACAGCAGCCAGACACTGTGGTCACTGTCTAATGCACTTGGTGTTTTAGTGAATCAAAGGATGCTGAGACTTGACATTGACAGGATTAACCCCTGGAATGCTTTACAAGGTACAATAGTCCACTCTAACTGATTTTTTTCAAAGCCTTACAGCCTTTGTTTGGGCTTATAAAGGCTTGTTAATCCTGTCTACTAATTCCTCCAGATGGGTTACACTGGATTTCTTACTGTTTGCATTTCTCTTGCCATTTCAAGTTAGCAATTCACCCCCTTTTTTCCTTTTGGTCATTATCAGGAAATTATCAATAAAAATTATCACAAAAAACACTTAATTAATATCTAAAACTATTACCTTGTATTTTTATACATTTGTCCTTCACAATTTTAGTCACCTAACTTCTCAATCACCTACTTGCTGTAAAGTCTTTTCCCCCTCCTTAAATTAGTTCTCTACTTTGTTTCTGGCTTCTACGTAAATCTTGAAGTTTCCATTTTGGCTGACAATTTCTTTATTTTCTTGGTAGCAAAGGATAATTTAATCTCCTTGTGGAACAGTCCCTATTTTTCTCATTCACATTCTTATTCAGTCCTTACTCATTAGCCACCAAGTCACTTCCAAATAGAGTCTCTCCACTGGTTACATCTCCAATATGTGGATAACAGCTGTTAGGTGTTCTTCCACAAAGGTGTCTCTTTTAATGTCCCTGGGAATTATATTCCTATTAGTCTCACTAGTATTATTTGCAAGGTTAGAGAATGCATTATAGATAATTTATTTAATTTTATTTATTTATTTAAATAAATAAATAGATAAACTAATAAATGACTGCAAGCTGGGAGCCATTATTGAATCCCCAAATGATATGGATATACTACAAAAGGGCCTTACCGAAGCAGATGCCTGATGACAGAGCCATGGGCTCAAGCTAAATGCCAAAAAATGTATAGTCATCTCCTTTGGGAAAAAACACATACCTGTGAACTACCACATAGGTGGCAGTACACTAAACACCGAAAATGTGATAAGAGACCTAGGGACACAGGTGGACAGTGCTCTCACCTTTGATAACCATATAGCTACAACAATTAGAAAATCCTTCTACATGGTACACCTCATCACTAAGGGTTTTTCATCCAGAAAAAAAGGAGGTTATTGTCCCTCTGTACTCATCCCTCATTAGACCCACTGTAGAATACAATGCCCCATTTGGTTTGTACCTCACAATACATCTGCAACAACTAGAAAGGCCGCAGAAATACCTCATAAAAAGAACCACAGGCCTAAAGCAGATGCCTTATGCTGACCATCTAAAGAAACTCCAACTATACTCTGTTGCATATCACCTACTCAGAGGCGATTTCTGCCTAACATACAAGGCCATGTCAAACCCAGAGTTGTTGGACATGATACACTTAAAAAAATCCTAATCTCTCCCAGCCACACACTCCAGGGATCTTAACCTTGTTGTCACGATGAATAGAACATGCTGGAGGAATAGGTTCCTGACTCAGAGACTCCCCATACTCTGGAATAGGCTGCCCATACATGTCAGGCAGAGCGTGTCAATGGTCCTCTTCAAGAAGAACCTTGATGATTGGATGGGAGATAGGAAATTCACCCAGGGATCATATCAGTAGACCTGCTAGACAGGGGTCCAGGAAAGTAAATATCTGTAGGAAGCAATAGCCAGGGAATTGTTATGGCTAGGTTTGTATAGGCCCTAGGGCCAATAGCCTAGTACCTACCTATGAAAACAGTACAGGTGATGTTACATCCCTGGATATATGCCAGCTTGCACAATGCAAATCGTGTTTGCTCACCCTGGTTGTGAAAATGCTACTGATGCCTTTGATATGTGGTGTACAGTCTGCACTGTTTAATTGGATGTTGCCAAGGTGATTGACACTACCTGCATGCAGGGATTATTGATAAACCTTCCAACTCATCAATAAAATATACACAGCATACAGCACAAGTAACTAGCTACTAGACAAACCATATATCATTACATTTAGGGGTGTTTCCTCTAAACAGAAAAGCATTACAAGTGGTGTTGTACAGGGTCCTAGTCTGAGGTCACCATCTTTGGTATATGTCTCTCAGGCATAAAAGCATGCCATTAGTGGACAGTGACTAACCACGTTTGCTGATGACTGCAAATGGTGGGGGTGGGGGAAGACATTTATCAAATTACAATTCTGATACTCAAATTCTCCAGCAAGGGTAGACCAGACAAGTGCTTCAGATGTTAATCATTGGTGTTCCCACAGTGCCAGGAAATTCAGTGCAATTTATGTAGCATTTTTTACATTTACCATATTGATATTAGTCCACTCAAATCTGACATAGTCATCAGAGGTTTGTGTGCCTTTGTTGGGAATAGAGCCTCCTATTGACATGTCTCCGTGGTGGTTCAAAAATCCTTCTGCCTTGTACAGCTTATCATTCATGTTAGTTCTTTAAGGTCCAAAGAAATTATAGCTCCACTTTTTCACACTTTTAGGTGCATCATTAAATATAATATCCCTTGAGGAGTCACTAAGGCCATGAATAAGGGTTAAACAGTACATACCACCTACCTTGACCTGGGCAAGACATTTACACAAGTCCCCACTCAGGTATTTATTTTTACTTTATTTATTTTATTCTACATTTGTTAACCGGGAAAATCCATCTGGACCAGGTCCATTTTCAGTGGATGCCTGGGGAAAAAAGCTCCACAATTAACATATAGTAAGTAGTTAAGACAATGAGAAATACACAGAATGAAAAGACAGCAGATTACTAAAAAGCAGTGACATTCAAAATTAGCTATATGTATTAATAAATAAACTCAAAAAACTGGGCATAAATCCCTATGTCTCCAGATAGACAGCCAATTGGCTCTTTGGCAGGGTGCGTGGTTAAAGTAAGTAAATCCAGATCTAGCAAGAGGCCACTTACTAGTGGTGTACCACTGGGTTCAGTGCTGAGACCACTCCTGTTCATAAAACACTTTGCAAAGGTCTTTGGATAACAAAGTTTGCTGATCACTGCAAGCTGGGGGCAATCACTGAATCCCCAGTGATAGAGATGTCCTTCAGGAGGGTCTAGATCAGACAAATAATTGGTGCCAGAATCATGGCCTAAAAACTAAATGCAAAAAATGTGTTATCATACCCTTTGAGAAGTCAAATATCCCTGCAAATTACAAGGTAAATAGCACACCCTTAATAGCAAATTCAAAAGTGAGAAATCGAGGTATATAGATAAATTGTAGTATGAACTTTGACTTCCATGTGTCCACAGTGGTAAAGAAGCCCTGCTATGTGGCACAACTTATAAGTAAAGGAATGGCATCCATATCCAAGGCAATTATAGTCCCACTGTACTCAGCCCTCATTAGACCAATAATTGAGTACAATGCGCCATTTGCCACATACTTGACTAGGCACTTGCAACAGATGGAGTGAAATCAGAAGTTCCTCAAAAATCAAATACATGATGTAAACAACATGTCCTGTGCAGATAGACTAAAAGACTTAGCCCTTTACTCTTTATCCTACCTACTATTAGGGGGTGACCTATGCCTACCCTACAAGGCACTCACAAATCGAGGCCTGATGGAGCAGCTACACATCCACAAGCCAAACAACACAAGGGTCACCTGATCTAAGGATCTAGACTTAGTCAGTGACTCGAACAAAACATGCTGGAGAGACATACATGTCTCAGAGATTGCCCTTCTTTGGAACAGGCTTCCTATTCACATTAAGCAGAGCCCTTCCCTGGGACTCCTCACATGCAGTTTGGATCAATGGATGGGGAATTGCAAATTCATATCTTGGGTAGCGCATATGTTCCTTATGGACAGGGACAATCTATAAGATACTCAAGGCATAGGTACAAACTCATGCTATCCTCTTGTCCTTATAGGCCATATATTGTGTAAAATTGGGTAGGCTTAAAAACTATTAGCCTAGTAATCTCCTATAAAGCTATGCACTTCACTAAACACCTAGACCAGCTCAAGAGGCTTCAACATTTGTCATCTAAACCATCTCATACTTCAGTATGCTTAGCTATACTGATGGGTTAAAAGCCTTATCCCTCTCCTATGAGTGTCACAAGGACTGCTGATGGGTCATTTATGTTTAAATTTCCATGTTACCAATGACACAACTCTCTTTGAACTCCTTTTTAATTTCTCCAAATTTTTGGGTTACTAATACCATGACGGGAATGGAGCCCATTCCTAAGTAAAAGTATGATTAAAGTTCATGAAATTAGTATAGTTTCAATCTTTGATGTCAGCCAGAAGTGCTCTTTGCAGCACCTGCAATGTGCCCAGTAATGACTCCTTCAATTCATATGGAGTTACATGTATTGGTAACATATCTAAATACAATTGTAGATTCCTTTTTATAAGACCAGTTGCTCCTACCACTATTGGAACTGTCTGGGTGTCTTTCTTCCACATTTCTCTCATTTCTGTCTACAAATTCTGATACTTTAAGACTTTCTGTCTCTCTGTATGCAAGACACTGTAGTCACTTGGTGTAGCAATTTCAATGATCAATGCTACTTTTGTCTTCTTTTCATGGGCCTCTATATGTGGTTTTCTAGCATCTATCTTTTGAACTGTTGGTAATGGGTGATGCCATGTGATGTAGCCTTCATCATTTTCTATGATGCTTTGTGACTCCTGTTTCCAGTGCTTTTCATCTACTTTAATATTATAATGTTTGCACAATCCCTGGTGCAACAATCTTGCCACATTAGTATGCCTCTCAGTATACAGTCCTTCGGCCATTAGTATGTCACAACCATCAACAAGGTGTGCAACTGTTTCCAATTCTGTTTTACAAAGCCTACATTTGTCTGTTTCTCCCACATATAGACTTTGTAAACCAACATGTACGTAGCCCACTATCTTGAGCCGCCAATATTAACCTTTCATCTTTTGGTTTGAATTCACCTGTTCTTAGCCATTCCTGCATTCGATCCTGATCAACATGGGTTTCTTCTATACTTGCAACTATATTTATGCATTTTACACATTTTTGCCATCTCATCTGATCCTACACCTTATTCTTTTTTTTGTTTGTTTTTTGGCACATTCAGTTGCTGCCTGATTTTTATCTACTTCTGGTTTGATTTCCATTCCTGTTTGATGCCGATATGTTTCTGCTAGACTAATAGGGAAGTCATCTTAGAAATATTCTCCTCATGTTTCAAAACTTTCACTATATTTGGGTCTTGTGAGGTCAGCAGATATATATATATATATATGCAGTCTCACAATTGCAGAGCTATACATGTAATCAATTTCAAGGAGGCTCATACCTCCTTGGAACATGGTATATATAATCTTGGTATGCAATGATTTTTATAAATGATTTGATGAGGATGAAGCATCCTTCTTGTTTTCCTGTCTAATCTATCCAACAATCTAAAAATACGAAAAGTAAAAGCCGAGCCCACAGGACAAAAGCACAGCTGCACTTATATCCAAAGCACTCATACATAGAAGTATATAATATATATAAGTGGTTTGAATATGTGTGGCTGTGCTTTTGTCCTGTGGGCTCAGCTTTTGCTTTTCATATTTTTAGTTTGTCTTTTTGTTTCATTCTTCTTGAGTTTGTACTAATCTATCCAACACCATTTGGAGCCAGTCAATCACTCCAAAACTTTAAGTTAGGACAAGAAGAGCAAATTGGTTTATAGCTTGAATTTTATTCCTAGGTGTCAATGATGTTTTCAGGATTAATTTAAGTCTTCTAAAATATTCCTTACTAAGTTTTATTCGCATTTATTCATGTTTTATTGTTGATCCTTCATCAGTTCCCAAATATTTATATACTCCCTCTTGCTCAAGTTCTTTTATATTACATTCTTGTCCCAAACTGATGTTTTCTTGGTGCTGCAGCTTTCCTGCTTTAAAGGTTGCTTTTGCACATTTATCATATGAAAATATTTTGACTACTCACAGTTGCATTTTCAGTTTCTCATCTGATGAGCTATACAGTTTTAAATCATCAACAAAGAGAAGATGATAAGTATTTACACTTTGTTGTTTTCTAGGAGCCAAATTATAGCCATGACCTAATATGTTAAGCAGACAGCTTAATGGGCTAAGGGCAAGGCAAAAGAACAAAGGTGACAGAGAGTCACCATGGAATATCCCTCTCTGGATTTTTATCCCTGGAATAATAATTTGTACTTTATCATGGCTTATCCGCAAAGTTCTTTGCCACTGTTTTATGGTCGCTGTGATGTAGTTTATCAGCGTAGGGTGTATCTTATATAGTTTTAAGTTCTCCACTATGACTTTATTTAACAACAAATGATCCTTTGTTGCATATGACTTTCTTTTATTGCCCTTTTGTTCTATTGCCATAATTGAGTTTTCTTCTAAATGATTATAAACTCTGTCGATATCAATTCCTGTGTATAGTTTATACTTCGTTGGAGGGCAAGTTATTGGTCTATAATTTTTAGGGAAGCTTGCAGGTTCACTCATAAATAGAAGCATTGGTTTTCCTGTTGTTAGCCAGGTTGGTGTCTGTTTGGGGTGTGCATATAAATAGTTCTTACTCATGGTTAAATCTTCATGTAAAGATGTTAATACTTTTAACCAGAAGTTAGCTACTGCATCTGGGCCTGGAGTTTTTAGGCTTTTCTTAAGTTTGTTTCAAGCTCTCTGGCTGTTACTTCATTCCATTTCACATCCTGTACCCTTAAACTTTTTGTTCTTTGTTTTACTTCTTCTATCCATTTAGCATCTTTCATATGTTCCACAGGATCTTCATAAATACTTCTCCAAAATGTATCTAGTTCTTCTTTTCTTAGTGGTCTTTCAATTTCTTTTACCTTGTTTCCCAATTCTCTGCAAAACTTTTTTAGGTCATCAATAAATTGGTTATTTTGTACTTTTCATTTATATTTATCTGGGATCTTCTATTTTCTTTCTGCCTGTGCTGAAATTTTTAGTTTATAATTTGCGATACTGCATGATAAATCCTGATCCACTATAATACCGTGCATTGCTTTTATAACAGCTATCTTTTTGAGTATTTTTATTGATCTCTTCCATCTTCTATAGTCTTCTAACAGTGACACTTCTTGTTTTAATTGCTTAATAGTTTTCTGTATTCAATACTTCCATGATGGTATGTGATTTCTCCCCTTCCTTTCCCTCACTACCCTGTGTTTTTGTGATAGGATTTTGTCTGTTATTAATTTAGCTGCACAATACATTCCGTTTACTTCTGTTATATTGTATGGATCTCTATGGACAGTCCTAATTACTGTGTTCATTTGTTTTATCAAACTTCTAACTTTTTGGGTTTTATTGGCCTTCTGCAGTCTATTTCTTTCACTGATCTTAATATGTATATATATGTCTATTAAATCAAGCAATTCAGCACATTTTTTGTTCTCCATTTTCTTTTTTTTTCAAACTTTTATTTTATTGTATTTTTCAAAATTTAAAATACAAAACTATACAACATAACATTCCTTTATGAACAGATAACCTGGATTTAGCAGTTAACAAGATAATGCCTTTTAACTTCTAGCCTTGAGATAACAAGGTTCTAGTACCCAAAGAGATCAGTTCACTTATACAATTAAATTGAATGTTTGCAGTAATACTGGCATAAGTTCAGAAATAAGTGGTAAATAATAGGATTCATTTATGCATAATATATACAACCATTTACATATAGTGCTACAAGTGTTGAAGTTAGTGAGTGGTCACTTCACTACAATGAAAGACAGAAAATAAATTATCAGAGACTACTATCTGTTCAAATCTCATGAGGAGGAGACTACCAGAATTGACATAGGGACAGGATGATAGATGCGTTTTTGGTATAGCATATTTCAAAATGTGTTCTAGGATAAGATTCCAAAAATTGAGACAATTCATGAGCTTCTTTCTATTACCAATAAACAGTTTATAGGATATGATATATTTAGAGGCCATGTTAATAAAACCCTTTCACTCTATTTTTGACCTGTCAAGCAAGTTTTGGGTTTTGGGTGATGTATAGTTTGACCAACACAAATACAGCTATCAGGATATTTAAGTCTGAACTGGGCATAATACTGGGGTTCACATGCAATACAGCAAATTCACAAGATAGGGTAGATTTTCCATAGCCCATTTTTCTGTAGTTTGATCCATAATGACTTCTATAGGTTGTTTGCATATTTGCAGTACCAGAAAATATGCAAAAGGTCAGCCTGCTTCAATGGACAAAAAAGGGCAAACAGGAGAGATGCTTGGGAAAAATGTGTTTAGACATTCAGGTGTATTGTAGGCATTATTGTTTATCATTAACTGGGTATATAAAGCTTCTTGAAGTGGGATAATTTGATTTTGTTATTAAAAGCAGAAGTGAGCTGAACATCAGTGAGCGTATGTAAGGGAGGATTGGTATTTAATAGCGAAGATTAACTTGTATGAAGCTGATAGCATTTTGTTTTTAAATTTTAAGAATTTCATTAGGGATTGTGCAAGGTTTACTTCTTCCTCTACACCAGCTGGGATGCCTCTAATAGAGGACACCAGTTCTTTAACTTACCTCAGTATTATGGTATATTTTTTACTTTGGTTAAGATTTATTTTAATATCGCTTAAGGATTTGTCCTTTAGTTTATAGAAGTCCCACACAGCATAGCTTCTGATTTGGGGAAATTGGTTCAAGTTTAACATTTTATTGCCTAACTTCAGGTTTGGGTTTTGATGGACAGGTTGTAGAAGGACAAGTGCATTCTCTAGATGTAAGGAGGAGAAATATTTTGAAATGTTTTGATTTTATGTTTGATTAGATTATGCATTTTAGTGTCATTTAGTATGAATTTATTCATGAAAGGTGAAGATTCAGGGCTTATATCATGTGTTTTGACATAAGCATACCATAGTTTGATCCATTGTGGAGTTTGGTTTAAGTTATTAGGGTTATGGTCAGCAATTAAAGGATTCAATTGGCACATATTATGTTATAATATAACTTGAAATCCGGTAGACCCAGGCCACTTTTATTTTTTGGGATTATTAGTTTTGTTAGACGAATTCTTGGGGTTTTTGGGAATCAGATAAATTTAGTTAAGGTTTTATTGATTCTTTTAAAGAAGTTTATGGGAATAATAGTGTTGGTTACATTTAATTGTTATAAAACTTTGGGAAGGATATTCATTTTAATTACTGCTACTCTGGGCACAATAGGAAGCTTCATGTTTTTCCACCTATCCAGGTCATGTTCAATATTTGTCCAAGTTTTCATAAGGTTATTTTAAAAGGAATTCTTTTGATTGTGTTCAAACCTTATACCTAAGTATTTGAAATCTTATTTTAATTTAATTACAGTGTTTGGAAAGAGAGACAAGTTGTGACTTAAAGGGTTAATAGGGAAGATGAGCGACTTTGAGGGGTTAACATCATAATTAGAGGCTTTTGAGAATATATCAATAGTTTTTAAAATTTTATTTAAGTCAGAATTAGGTAGTTGGAAGTATATAATGAGGTCGTCAGCAAAGGCTGATAATAGCAGGTTGTTATTCAGTACACTGAGAATATGATGAAAAGTTCTCTGTGATAGATAAATAAATAGTGGTTCAATATAAATGTTAAAAAGTTATGGCAAAAGGGGACAGCCTTGCCTTGTACCATTAATTAATTGTATTCTGTTACATCAAGATTTGTTTATGAATAGTGTGATAAATGAAGAGTTATAAAGTATTTTGACTATTTTTATGAATGTGTTTGGAATATTGAAGTGCTGTATAGTCAAGAATAAGAAGTCCAAGTTAACTCTGTCAAATGCCTTAGTGACATCAAGTGCTAGAAGATATCTGGGCAGCTTCTCCTTCACCAAAAGCTGCATGGCTGCATCAAACTTAAGGGTATTATCCCAAGTCTGTCTCCCCTTCATAAAACATGATTGTTCTGGGGATATAATCATGGGTAGAACTTTTTTAAGTGCATTTGTTAATATTGTGGAAAGGATTTTTATATCTACGTTTATAAGAGATATTGGTCTGTAGTTTGTTGGATTAGTTTTGACAGTGTTAGGTTTATGGATAAAGATGGTCTTGAAATTGTTCAGGTATAGGTCCTTGAAACCAAATTTGCTAATATGATTGAATACTTTAAGAAGGACAGAGATCAGTTTGGGAGCAAATGTTTTGTAGAAGTTTGAAGTAAAGCCATTGGGACCTGGGGATTTGTTTTTAAGTAGGATATTAATTCTGTCAACAATTTCTTCTGATACGAAAGGGGCTTCCAAGAGCTTAACGTGATGGTTTTCTATCTTTGGAAATTTGATATTTTCAAAGATAGTGTTAGAATTCTCTAAGGAGGGTTAATCCTGGTGTCCATATAGTTTCCTGCATATCTTTTCAAATACAGGTATTATTTCTTGGTTGATGGAAAACAGTTCATTATTATAAGTAATTTGCGTAATTACTGGTGGGCTTTGGTAAATGTTTATAAGTCTAGCAAGTAGTTTCAAAGGTTGTTGCACCCATTCTGAATAGTTAGTGAGGAATTTCATTTCCAGGAAAGAGAGGTTTTGAGAGTGGAGTAGATATAATTTATTTTGTTCTAACTCTGGTGTGAAGTTCAATTGAAGTGATTTTTCAATTTCTTGCATTTTGTATATTATACTGTTTACTTTTTTATACTGTTTTATTTTTTTAACTGCGATGGTGGTGTTGCGGTAGCATTGTCACCTCACAGTAAGATGTTGTCCTGTTCAATTCTCAGCTAAAGCATCTTCTATGCAAAGACATATGTGAATGGGCATACCTTCATTGAAGGTTGTGCTTCAGGGCTGGCAACTCGGCACGTAAAAATCTACTGCCAATCATTAGCGGACTGGAGTTCTGCTGTGGCGACCCCTAACTGGGAAAAGCCGAAAGACACAACATACTGTTTTCTTTTTGTTTAGAAAGTTTTTATAGTATGAAGCTTTCTGCATCAAAAGACCCCTGATTGTGGCTTGCTAGCCACCCAATACGCATATAATGTTATGTCCGAGGTTTAAAGACTATATAACAGTTCTTCTAGTTTATTATTAATTACTTCTACAACTTCCTCTTTGTGGAGGAGTTTTGGATTCAAAGACCAAGTCTGGAAGTTACTAACTCTTTGGGTTTTTTCAGAGGGATAATTTTTAGAGTTATCTTAGAATGGTCCAAAAAGAATCTAGTGCTGGCTGAGTACATGGTCTCTTCATTTAGTAGGGATTCTGAGATCAGGAAAAGCATAGGGAGTAGAATTGATATTTATCACTAGGGTTACATTTACCTCAAGTAAAAAGGGTCCAATAAATTAAAATTTAGCATTAAATCATCCAAGACTTGGATGGGTTGTCGAATCCTTGAAACTTCGAACCTGAGAACATTGAACTCAGATGTTCGAAGTTTCAGGAATTCGAACGTAAAAAAAAAAAATAAAATAAAATACCTAAAACCTACCCAACTGTTGCAAGCCCCCCTGCACCTCCCACAACCCCCGCTCTTTAAATATACCAACTCTGAGATTGCAATACAGTGCGGAAAGGGAATAATTTTTTTTTTTTTTTTTTTTTTTTACTGTTATCGAAGTTCTGACGCTTTGAACATAAAGGTTCGACCTTATGATGTTCGAAGTTTCAGAACTTCTATAACTTAATAGGAACCCGGCTTGGACACCTGAGCATTGTGTGATTTATTTCTGCTCGATCTATGTTTTAAGGGGTCAATGACAGTATTCCAATCCCCCCATTACATAATCATGGTTCGGGAATTTTAGTAGTAAGTAACAGATCTGTATAAAAATTTTGTGTTGATCTGTACTAGGACCATATACATTTAGGAATAACAGAGGTCTGCAGGACATAGAGTTCGGTACAGCAAAGATAACACCACCTTCCCAAGTTGTCAGATACAAAATCAAGAATAGTCTCATTGAATGCTTTTTTAATAAATATGGCTACTCCTTTTGAATTAGTCTTACTACCAGAGGCAATGATTGAAGTTATCTATGTTTTTTCTCTATCCCCATTCCAATCCTCATTAAGTAAGTGCGTTTCTTGTAGAAAAATAATATTTGCTTGTGCTTGATAAAGTAGATGTGAAAGTAGTTTATTTTTATCCTGCAGATCCTTAATATTCCATGAGTCTTTCTCCCACATCCTCTACTTTTAGTTGTGATCCATGTTATTATGAAAGTGAATTTTGGAAGCCCCTTCCTCACAACACAGTTAAAAGTATAAGTATGGCAGTTCGGAGTTTTTATATTTTCTGAAGCACTAAAATCTTTCAGAGCTTCTACTCTGCCTAACCATATTGCTACTACTACTGAGAGAGAATTAGACAAGATCATTATAATATTTTCTACCTTATTAATTTTTAAACTGGAGTTAAACAGTAAACAAAAAATAACATTTCTAATAAAAACAATGGGTTCATATTATGTTATCGAAAGATAATGTAATCGAACGATCAGAGCTTCGAAACGGCCACATATCGAAACTTTTATTGCTCCCCCCCCCGCTAAATATATATTCCAACTCCGAGATCACATTACAGTGAGGAAAGGGCAAATATCCCAACCTTCACTGTACTGCGATCCCACATCCGTTTCAAAGTTCTGAGCGTTCGATTATGTTATCTTTCGATAATGTAATAGGAACCCAAAAACAAGAACATATACATATAAGCTCATGACGTGAAGTACCACATGATCAACACACTCTACTACTACACTTCATTTTAACATTGCTAGTGCTTAATCTTCGTATGGAAAAAAGTTTGTACTTCCATAACTGAGTCCAAACATTTGTAGCTTCCATGTGGGAGGAAGGATATATCAAGATACTCTTGTGAAAACGCCTAGTCACATTATTGCAAATAACACAAGTATTAGAAAGTATATTCATTTATAAAAGACGCTGTCTGAAAGTAATTTCTTTTTAACTTCCCCTATGAGACTAAATTGTTATCTCCTTGACAAGGAAGTGACCCATCTATAATTCCATGCTCTCACTAATTATATCATAACTAATAAATTAATATGTTTTTTTTTTTTTTTTTTTAAGTAACAGGAAGACACGACAGTAATATAACTAACCAATATACCCTGGTTTATTACACATTAAACAGACAGGATTAACTATAAAGCACTTCGAGAATGCTGCAGGGAAAGAAGAGACTCATTTTACTTTTCTCCTCTTGCTATATTGCTCTATGCAGCCAATTCAGCAAGTTACAAAAAAGATTCAGCATAAACAGCAACAGATCACCAGGCAGATGTTCTGCAGCTAGATTAAAGCAAATTATTAGTAGCAAATTACATATTACTATATTTAACTATTTTTGCAGATAGTACTTTGAGGACCATTTCTGATTTGCTGTTAACTAAGTCTGTAACATGATCCCCATTAGTCCAGCTCATTACAAACACAAACTTGCCTGAAATTGCCTTTAGAATAGCAAAAGTCCCAGAATTTTACATTCTTTGTTATTCTTCTTTTCACACAGCACTGAAGTAAAATCACTGTTATACCAGTCCACAAGCCCATTTCACTGAGAAGACAGGGAGAGGAAGTGAATCCATGTTAGTTGCGACAGCAAAAGAGGGATTAGAGTCAAAATGTAGCAGGTAGTACCAAAAAAGCAGCCCTATGTGTTTCCGGTCTAACCAACTTCACTGTTATGATCCGCCACTTGGAATGTTGCAACAGAGCTTGCAGCCTGCCATTTGAAACCCCAACCATGTGGATTAGATCCAAAACAGTAAAATCTGTGATGTAGGAAGGAAACGGCACTGAAAAAAAGCTGTTTAGGACTACTTTGTGCCAAGATCAATGGAATAAGTGAAGAATTACGACAATCTGCTAGTAGGTAAGCTACTTTTTAACTTCTTGATTTCCATTCACAGATTTCCTTCTTTTAGAGTTTCAGGAGTAACCCAAAGGCTTTGAGAAATGCAATTGTGGCTTCCAGTGGTGTTTTAACTAGGAATTTCTGGTCATTTTTTAAAAAGGCAACAGTGATTGCATATTTTTTGGTAAGAAAAAAGCCACAAAAGGGGGCCCATAGTTGTCTGGCTTGCTGGTTTGCATTGGTAAGTCCTGGCCAAATGTGATTTTGTGTTCTTTCCAGTTTAGTGTTCCTTTCTGTTTTGCTGCATATAAGATTTCTTGATCATGTTTGTAGTTCAATAGCTTAGCATAGAGCTGCCAAGGATTATCCAGTTTCTGTGATGTATGAAGAGCTCTATGCGTTCTCTCTATCACAATGTCTTTGACAGTGGACTGATTCTCCAGCAAGGCACTAAAGATTTTTTTTATTGTATCTTGAAGTTGTGCATGATCATATGTTTCAGGGATTCCTCATATAAGAATGCTATTTCTCCTGCTCCGAGCTTTGAGATCTGTAAGCTTATGCTGCATGTCTTCAAAAACAGCCTCTTTCTTTTTTAGTTGCTTTTGAAGCTCCTCAATTTTCATTTCATTTGCCTTTGATTTGGCTTCAGTATGATCTAAACGAGAGACAATTTGTTCCAGCATAGATCCGAAATTTGAGAGTTGGTCAGAAAAGTTTTGGATGGCAGACTGTATTGGCATTAGAGTAGATTTCAGGTTATCCATGCTATAGGCCCCATCTGTTTTTGCTTTAGAGGTAGACTTATTTACATTTTGTTGTTTTAATGTTCGCTGCCTTTTTGATAAAGCTTCTTTTTCATGTGAAGCTATTTGTGAAAGCTTAGTTTTTGTTGTTTGTAGTTCCATTTGTTACAAGTTATTAGGCATGGTTTGATTTTACCAAGATCTTTGTTATTTACTATATGCAGCTCTACTCACAAGTAACATTAGGACTCAAAAAGCCATATGCCTTTGCTATAGAAGTATCCAGGGTAAAGAATTTTTGTTGAGTAAGACTTGATTAGTTGAATACTGATGTATCCAGATGGTTAGATGCTTATATTACAAACCCCGTTTTGATGAGATTGCAGGCTGATGCTTTCTGCTTATGAAGATTCAAATATTGGATTGTGGAGCTGTAAAGAGAGAGAGTGTTCACAGGCTTTCCACCATCTTGAAAGTTGATGTTCTCCATTTTCTGCAGGCATTCTATAGAAAGTTATATAGCATCTTCCTGTGGCACATTCTCTTCAATTTCATTCTGTGTCATCTGTTGCTCTGTCATGTGGGAACTCACTGGCCTATCACTCCTCAACATTGACTGTGTCAGAGTTGCCACAGTTTCCTTTTCCTTCCCTTGCTGTCCATCTTCAAGTGAATGATTACACTGGTTTCCGGTGGAAGGCTCCAAAATATCTTTATATGGCAACTGACCACTTGCTTCCCATTCCACTTGTTTCTCCTTAATTTGGATATCTATTGCTCTATCCTGTTGTGGTGCTTTCTGAGTTAGATTTTCTACACCGAATCATTCACTTCACAGGTAGTCCATAACCTCAGTTTCTATTTCTTTAACTTCTCCATTACTAATCATCTTTTCATCTTTGTCTTCTTATTTTTTGTATTGTAAAGTTTTCCATGTCTCGATTCCTTTTACTGTATTTCTCTTCAAATATCTTTGGTGCTACTCTTTTTGTATTGATTAGTTTGGCTTTCTCCTTTGCATAAATATTATACCATATTAAATATCTTTTTCTTTCCCATGTCCATATTTCTTCTTCAGATGTCTCCTGATCTTCCTGCTTCTCCTTACTTTGGGGTACTCATTCCGTCATGCTGTAATGTAACTTGTGTTAGACTTTTTATACCAAATCCTTCACTTCTCAGGCATTCCATAACTTCAAATTCTATATTTTTAACTTCTACTATACTAATCTTCTTTTCTACATTCTTTCCTTGTGATATTATTTTTAGTTTGTGAAATTTTCCATATCTTGATGCCTTTGCATGTATTTCTCTTTGAATATCTTTGGGGCTGCCCTTTTTTTTATTGATTAATTCGGCTTTCAACATTGCATAAATACTGCACCATATTAAATCTCCCTTTCTTTCCCATGTCCATATTTCTTTTTTTATACTTTTCAAAAATCTCTAGGTTTTTGTTGTTAATATTTTCACACATATTCAGATGCTTCTTTTTCTAAACAGATCAAAGTTTCTTGGTCAATATAATGTTTTTCACAAATCTGTTGTATTCATGAACATCATTTATTATTTGAAGCTTCTGACACTTTTACTTGTGGAAGTATTTTTCTTTCCTCTAGTTTCTCTCTTAATCTTTTTGGATATCTTGTGTCTGGAACTTCTGTGCTTTTTGCATAATATTAATGACAGATTACATTCAACTCCTTCAGTGAAACAGAGCCAGTGGTAATACAAAAACCTGCTCTAGAAAACAAAACTTCTTTCTGAACATCAGCATCACCAAATAGTGAGATGGGTACCTAAACTCAATATATTACCCATTTGCAGAAGAGGCTGCCTTTAATCTGCCATTAATTATGAAGCAGAGTACCTCCTCTAGCAATTTTTATAGCCTGCATTGGTAACTGGATGAATAATCAAACGTTTTCACCCTGGGTATGTGGGGAAAATCTATCCAATGGAGGATACTTTTCATCTTGCATCAGTACTGGGTGCTGTCACTGATCTTCTCAGTTTGGGTTTGCTAGTTAGTAAGTTTAATAAGAACCTATGAACCTACAGCATGTCATGTAATCCCAACCACTAATACACTGTATTACTAATGAACACACACACTTTTAAGAGTAGCTGTGAATGCACTTGACAGGCTGTATATTTCTTATTAGATCTCTTCACGTGCATGCCATGTTTGTTTTTCTCAGTTTGTCTCCCCTACTTCATAATCATTTATACAAGTATCTATCCAATATAAAGAGATTGCTGCTTATCATGCCATACATGACAACAGAGAACTATAGTGAGATATTACAGAGGTGGTCATAGCAGTTTATCCAGTGTATGTGATACATTTGGATTTAGATCATATCAGCACCAGGATACCTGTATGAGTGGTTTGCTGAGTAACTACACCAAAAGTGGTTCAACAAACCATAAGGAGAATAGCTTCTTCACAGACTAGAAGACTATTAGCTGCAGAAATACTTTTGTGTTAAATCAGTTCAAAAAATAGTTTTCATGGATGGAATTATCACACCACAGTTTAGCAGTCACTATGCATATAGCACAACAAATGAATACAAAACAGTATCTGAATGCTAGCATTTTGAAAACCTATCCAGTGAAATACCAATGGTGTTTAGAATATAATACCAGTAGATCAATAGAAACTTACAGTTATAATGCCAGCTGATTGTATTTCTAGGAGACATCTGTCTCAAATGAAGGTTAGAGCCCTTTTCTCTGCTGGAACTGAGTTAAGGGAGATGACAATGTGACTAGAAAATGAAGTAGTATAAAACAGCAGAAAGAGAAGAACTGTTGTACAGTCTGACCGAGCTGTATCCAAGTCTATACATCCTCAGTACCTTTCTTTGAAATAACAAAGCCAGATATTCTATTCATGGACATGTGTATATACAGATGTTGTATTCATGGACATGTGTATATACAGATGTTCTATTCATGGACACGTGTGTATATACAGATGTTCTAGTCATGGACATGTGTATATACAGATGTTCTGTTCATGGACACGTGCATATACAGATGTTCTATTCATGGACATGTGCATATACAGATGTTCTATTCATGGACATGTGTATATACAGATGTTCTATTCATGGACACGTGCATATACAAATGTTCTACTCATGGGCATGTGTATATACAGATGTTCTATTCTTGGACACGTGCATATACAGATGTTCTATTCATGGACATGTGCATATACAGATGTTCTATTCATGGAGATGTGTATATACAGATGTTCTATTCATGGACATGTACATATACAGGTGTTCTATTCATGGACACGTGCATATACAGATGTTCTACTCATGGGCATGTGTATATACAGATGTTCTATTCATGGACATGTGTATATACAGATGTTCTATTCATGGACATATGTATATACAGATGTTCTATTCATGGACACGTGCATACTTCTGAGATACTCAAGAGGGACAATATCTGTTTTGCATTATTCCTTCACCTGGCCAATATCCTGTTTGCCTAATATAATGAGATATTTATATACCAAAAAGAGAAAAGAAGAACATTAGAAAAGAAAAGCACAAGCAGGAAGAGAAGAAAGTTTAGAATGTGCAGAAAGGCAGTAGCATGTAATCCATAAGATATCCTCCAAATAAAATGCTAGAGAGCACAGGATCAGTAAAATACTGTTATGTACAAAATGTCGATTGTTAGGCAACCTAATGCCCATCTGAATTGCACACATGACTTGAATACATGAGTATATACATGTACTATGTCTTAAGTGCAATAAAAAAAATATTTAAATTAAAATACCTTTTACACAATACCTTCAGCTGGTCCACATTATATGTGCTGTACCTGACTGCATGAAGCCCTTTTTATACCAGCTCTTTCACACTAATGTGAGAGGCTGGAAGTAGTGGTAGGTCATAGGCACTGTAACCATAGGGTGAGGGGAGGGAGCACCCTCTCCACTTTTACAGCTGCAAGACCTGTAATGACATGGAAGATGCACGCATGCGTTGACTTTAAACAAAAACGTGTGCCTTATTACTTTATTTACTGAAGCTGCTCCAGAGACTCATCACTCATGGGTAAGGCTCATTCACTTTATTTACTGTGTGACCTCTGTTTACTTTACTTACTGAAGCTGTAAGCTTAAGGCTACATTTACTTAAGCTGGTGCAGGCTCCTTTTATTTATTGAAGCTGGTGCAGGCTCCGTTTAATTTACTGAAGCTGGTGCAGGCTCCATTTAATTTACAGAAGGCTCCATTTACTTTATTTACTGCTGGCACTCTGTTTACTTTACTTACTGAAGCTGTAAGCTTAAGGCTCCATTTGCTGAAGCTGGTGCAGGCTCCATTTATTTACTGAAGCTAGTGCAGGCTCTGTTTAAGTTACTGAAGCTGGTGCTGGCACCATTTAATTTACTGAAGCTGGTGCAGGCTCTGTTTAAGTTACTGAAGCTGATGCAGGCTCCATTTAATTTACTGAAGATGGTACAGGCTTTATTTAATTTACTGAAGATGGTACAGGCTCCATTTAATTTACTGAAGCGGGTGCAGGCTCCATTTAAGTTACTGAAGCTGGTGCGGGCTCCGTTTAATTTACCGAAGCTGGTGCAGGCTTGGTTTAAGTTACTGAAGCTGGTGAAGGCTCTGTTTATGTTACTAAACTGGTGCAGGCTCCATTTAATTATACTTTATTTACTGAAGCTGGTGCAGGCTGTGTGTGCATTTAAGTTACTTTATTTACTGAAACTGGTGCAGGCTGTGTGTGCGTGTTTAAGTTACTTTATTTACTGAAGCTGATGCAGGCTGTGTGGGTGTGTTATTTACTGAAGGTGATGCAGGCTCCGTTTAATTTACTGAAGCTGGTGCAGGAGCCATTTGAGTTACTGAAGCTGGTGCAGGCTCCATTTAATTTACTGAAGATGGTACAGGCTCCATTTAATTTACTGAAGCTGGTTTACTGAAGCTGGTGCAAGCTCCGTTTAATTTACTGAAGCTGGTGCAGGCTCCATTTAATTTACTGAAGCTGTTGCAAGCTCCATTTAATTTACTGAAGCTGGTACAAGCTTCATTTAAGTTACTGAAGCTGGTGCAGGCTCCCTTTAAGTTACTGAAGTGGTGCAGGCTCCATTTATGTTACTGAACTGGTGCAGGCTCTGTTTATGTTACTGAACTGGTGCAGGCTCCGTTTAATTTACTATACTATATTTACTGAAGCTGGTGCAGGCTGTGTGTGTTTAAGTTACCTTATTTACTGAAGCTGGTGCAGGCTGTGTGTGTGTTTAAGTTACTTTATTTACTGAAGCTGGTGCAGGCTGTGTGTGTTTAAGTTACTTTATTTACTGAAGCTGGTGCAGGCTGTGTGTGTTTAAGTTACTTTATTTACTGAAGCTGGTGCAGGCTGTGTGTGTGTTTAAGTTACTTTATTTACTGAAGCTGGTGCAAGCTGTGTGTGTTTAATTTACTTTATTTACTGAAGCTGGTGCAGGCTGTGTGTGTGTGTGTGTGTGTGTGTGTGTGTGTGTGTGTGTGTGTGTGTGTGTGTGTGTGTGTGTGTGTGTTTAAGTTACTTTATTTACTGAAGCTGGTGCAGGCTGTGTTTGTTTAAGTTACTTTATTTACTGAAGCTGGTGCAGGCTGTGTGTGTTTAAGTTACTTTATTTATTGAAGCTGGTGCAGGCTGTGTGTGTGTGTGTGTGTGTGTGTGTGTGTGTGTGTGTGTGTTTAAGTTACTTTATTTACTGAAGCTGGTGCAGGCTGTGTGTGTTTAAGTTACTTTATTTACTGAAGCTGGTGCAGGCTGTGTGTGTTTAAGTTACTTTATTTACTGAAGCTGGTGCAGGCTGTGTGTGTGTGTTATATTTACTGAAGCTGGTGCAGGCAGGCTGTGTGCATGTGTGTGTGTGTTATTTTCTGTGGCTGGACAGCAGCCTGCATTCTCTATCAACACCACCATTTGTGATTCAGGGAGTTGACTCCATAGCTATCAAGTGTCTAGATTTTTTTGGAAACACATGGTAACACAAAACACTATTTCAGCAACTTTCTAAGATGACACAAGCAATATTTAAAATGTGTCTCTGATTTGGGGCCTTTGCTCCCCCCCCCAAAAAAAATAAATTTTGGCTTTTTCCAGATTTCTTCTGCTGTGAAATTGATAGATTTAGTTGTGTCAAGTGGCTGGAACAGCAGTAGTGTTTTTGCCTCACAGCAAGAGGTTCTCCTGTTTGATTTTTGACTGGGGTGCTTTCTGTGCAGAGTCTGTATTTCCTCCCTGTGCTCATGTGGGTTTGCTCTGGTTTCCTCCCATGTTACAAAGACATGCATCTGGAGCATTTCTCCTTGTGCCTCTGCTGAAAATTGGCTTTGTTCCACGTCAGACTTTCCTGGTAAACAAATGTTAAATAAAAAAATTTCAAGGAGCTGAGAGCTTCAGGGGGAAGAGATGTTTAGTGCTGCTTATTCCAAGTCTATTTGCGTTGTTAGTAGCACAACAGGTAGTAGCCTTACTTTTTATGCAGAAGGCTATGGGTTTTACTCTCAGAATATGTAGATGGATTGCTGATACTGTACTGTGTTGCACTTTAAAGGGAGTGGATGCTGCAGTCCTGTGAATGCCCTCCTTTGGAGGAGTTACCTAGTAACTTTGAACCTGTCATCAGCTTGCCATCCATTCCCTATTGCAATATTACTAGCTTATCATTTTTTAATGTAACATAGGCAATTTATTCTTCAAGGGCAACAGCCAATTTATTTGTAATTGAAACAATGAAATATAAAGTTGTTTCCTAGCAGCAACCTGTTCATTAGTTAGAAATTCCTTTAATGTCGAATTATTTAGATGACTTACTTGTGAAGATATTTTCTATATTTACTGATATTGGTGGAGTGTAATGACAGAAGTCTGAGTGGCCTTTTATGGTTCAAATTTTCTGAAATGGGTAGTTTTGTCATTGGTTCATACATTTTGTTTCACTGCTCACTAGAAGACTGTTCAAAACTACAAATTTAAAACACATTCTAACAACTGGTGCTGTATTATACAAGGAATATAATTTAATACAACCAGGAAGGTGAATCAAATAATGCATACATGTATGCATGGCCCTAAAATGTGTTTGAAAACAGCCAAGAGAAAATTGTGAAAGGCTCAAAATCATGGGCAAAATTTAAGCTTTACTCTTGTTACAAAAGGAATGGATGAAGGTAAAACAGTTAACACCACATTACCTTGACCTGGCCAAGCCTTTTGAAACAATCCCCTACTTGGGTGGAGTACAAAAGATGAATAATGTAGGAACAAACACTTGCATCACTAGCTGGATTGCCAATTTGCTCACAGGATGCAGGAGCTCAAAACAGGGGAAGAGACCAGTCACCAATGGAGTCCCCCAGCGTTCAGTGCTGAGACTTTTTTCTGTTTGGCATATACATCTCAAAAGTAAAAGGAAATACCAAAGGGCTTTGGACGGTTAAGTTTGAGATGACTGCAAGCTAGGAGCAGTTATTGAATTCCCAAATGACTTAGCCATCATACAGGAAGGCTTGTCCCAAATAATAACTGGCATCAAAATCATGACATGCCTTCTGAGAACTGGCCCAATTGTTTGTCATTTGGGAACTTGTGTGTACAGTGACCTAAGTTTTGACCAACATGTGCCCAGAGTTAGAAGAAAGCTTTTCTATACTGCACAGTCTATAAACAAATTGTGACTAGATCTAGAGATGTTGTTGCCCCCTTTACAAAGCTCTCATTAGGTCAATCATTTTGTATAATGCCCACTTTGGCATGTATCTGTCCAGCCCCATGCAACAATTGGAATACCTTCAGAGATACCTTACTAAAAGGATACAAGTCCTAAACAATAGGGCTTGCATGGACCACCTTAAAGATTTATTACTATACTCAGTATCCTACAGAGTGCTTAAAGGTGACATGCCTGGCATACAAGGCATCCTCCAACCTAATACAGATGGACCTACTGAACATCAGTAAGTCAAATGGGATCAGAAATACTCAGTCCAAGTATCTAAACTGAATGTTGTGGAGAGATGGATATATATCACAGAGGCTACCATTGTTCCAGAACAAACTATCCATAAAAATAAATCAAAGCTTATCCGTCCATATTCAAATGCAACTTGGATCTAAGGATGGGTAATAAAAAATGTACTCCAGAATTGCCCCCTCATGCCAGTAATGGATAGAGGCAGTTCCTAAATGCTGCATCCTTTACATGGGTCCCCTTAAATTATCTATGGTATGATCACGGTTATTCTCACTAAGGCTAATATACAATTGTCAGCCATGGGATAGGTAAGACCAATCAGAAAATGTTAATTTGAGCACCAAAAGGGAATTGGATACGCTTAAAATGTCCTCCAAGTGAACCAATGTTGTGGTAGTAAATAGTTATAAAAAACTGGCCTTTTTAGATCACTAAGTGCCCCTCTCAACCTCTGCCCCCCCCCCCCCCCCCCCAGTCTTCAACAGCTTCTGGCACCTATGTGGTAGGTAGCATCATCACACATGACAAACATACAAGAAATGCAAGCTGTGATTCTCTGGGTGTTCCACTAAAACACACCAGTTTAGTTTCTTCTTCTTGGCATGCTAAAAAGTCTTTGATTTAGTACAAATTACATCTGTTTTTTTTTTTTTAAGAAGAAATACAGCAGTTCTGAGTTTTGTCTGGCCATATTTGATTGTTAACTATTTATTCAGGGGTCAGAATAAATATAAATATTTTAAATGCTGTGTCCAAAATAATTATTAATAAAGACAGCAGTCATAGGGCACACCTTGTCACACCATTTGTTAAAAGGCTCTATAATCAGGGAAGAAAAACACTGCTCATATACAAATGGTTAGAGAAATAACTATAAAGCACACACAATTGCCATACAAGCTCAATTAAAAGCAAAAAGCATGCCATCAGCTAACAATTGGAGGATTACTGCTTGTGTGTAAATATTTGAGCTTTTGAGAGTTGCTACAAAAAGATTACCCTCATGGGTATTTTTAAGGTTGCAACAAGCATGCCTGTGATTATTTCTAACCCTACATTGAGCATACCATCAGCTAACCAACTTATGAAACCAGACTGTGTGTGCGTGTGGTGTGTACATGTGTGCATGCAGCCACATGAGGATGTTTGTGCGCAGACAGGGAAAAGCATTACTGTTTCACACATGTGGGTTTCAGTTCTCAGAGTTGCCACCAAAATGATTGGTCTTTTTACAGTTTCATTGGCTGTGTTGCCTGGAAAATAACATACATGCTTGTGAAGCACTGTGATGGTATTTGTCTCCTCAAATGGGCTCGTTTACCTGCCAGTAACTGTTTGAAGCTCTGAGTCACAGTTAATTTAAATTATCCTATTATTTATAAATCAAATATTATTATGGCTACATCACAGTTAATTTAAATGATCCTATTATTTATAAATCAAATATTATTGTGACCACATCACACAAATGATATTCATGCCATTATGGTTTTGTAGTGCTGGCACCTGTTTACAAATGAAACTGAAATAAGTCACAGCAATTTGACAGAAGGGTCACTCAAATGACAACCATGATAATTTCATACAAAAATTCCACAGCATTAGGTTATAACATTGTAATACAACAAGTTAAAATAGATAAACAATCGACTTACATTAAAATACACAACAAGCTGTTATTTATCATACAAACAATATATGTAAAATTCAAATTGCAAAAAAATATAAAAGCCCATTTTATAAGTGCAATGACACTGAAGTGTGTGCATACTGTACAGGTATTTTTGCATATCCAGTAATATCCCATTCATGTCACACAACATCTGTTGACACATGGTAATATCTATCCTAAACACTTCCTCAAGACTTATTGCATACATAATATGCTTAAGCCCCCCCCCCCAAATGCTGTTACCGGTTACTTTGTATAGTGAAATTCAGAGTACTGTAAGGCATTATTATTATTTTTTGTTCTGTTATGACAGCTTGATCATCTTCTGCTTTTCAGTTCTTTTCCTTAGTATCCTGGGTTACCCTCCCACACATTTAAAGGAAAATTCCACCCAAGAACTAAAAAAAACTGCTTTCCTCACTCTGTCTTTGTTTCTGGACCTATTTTAACACCTCAAAATCACTCTAAGTGCTTTATTTGTAATTTTATCCTGTTTTCCACAACATGGCTACCAATGGGGCTTGATGTATCAACATGAGCTTTATCTCCCTCAACCCTTTCTCTTTCCTATAATACTTTGTATGACACACACCAGACATAAGGAAGTAACTTTGAATTCCCATGCCATTGACATATGATGGGATCTGGGAGAGTCACTGTTATTTTCTTTACCTTCTGTAAAAAGAATTATTCTTTTCTGTCTCTAATCACCCTCATTTATGTTTGGCTCAGACCTTGTTTTACACTATACTTAGAAGTTATCCAGCTACAGCCAAAAAAGTAGCTAAATTGCAGGCCTTTGTTCATGGTTTTCTTTTGTAGTCTGTGGAATTGATTTGGCAAGGGTCTTTCAGTGCAATGACACTTTAAATGCCTCTGCATTAGTGTGAGGGGAAGAGACTCTCAATTTCCTCCTGAACTACAAAAGAATCACAAACATAACTTTACCTCAGCTACCCATATTGCTGTGCTCCCTGTCTCTGAAAATTTAAGTTTCCCTATAATCATCTTGGAATAAGTCTTTGAATCCCTGAGAAAGGACAGAAATGTTGTTTGTATGGGATCAGATAGCATACCAGGCTGCATTCTTATCAGTGCCAGGTATGCTTTGTTTGAGCCTCTGCTGAAACTGTTCAGCCTCAGCCTTTCCACCGGGCTTGACTGTAATGCCTGGAGAAAAGCCAGTCTGACTCCTTTACAGAAGGGTGGTCCCTCTATAGAGCCAGGTAATTATGGGTCCATCATCCTCAGCAGTCTAATATGTAAAGTCATGGAATGTATCACAGCAGAACTCATTCATTCTTGCACTGGTAACTTAATTGATCCAGACCCCAATTAGTTTGGTTTTGTAAATGATGGATCCCATCACCTGAACCTACCAAACCTCTTTGAAAGGATTACAGATATTGTAGAAAGTGGCTGCCCTGTGCACACATCTTAGCTTGACCTGGCCAAGAGTTCTGACACTTCTTCATGCTGTTACTCTTAAAACATTAAGCAAAATGAATGCAAACTCCTTGCTTATTGTATTGCATGCTGGCTATCCAATAGATCCCTAGTTGTAAAAAGTACTGGTACTTTCTTTGAACATGAAACTGTAACTAGAAAGGTATCACAGGCATCAGTACTTGGCCCTCTCCTGTTTCTCATTTATTTTGCAGACACTCAAGCCAATAACCCCAAAGTGCGGTTGACCAAGTTTGCTGATGACTGCAAGCTGGGCACTATTATGCACTCATTTACTGATAGTAAACTGCTCCAAAAAGGGATGAACTATGCACATACCTAGTGTACTGAAAATCCATCTAAATGTAAACAAGTGCAGCATTAGTAGCTTTAGCAAAATGCTCTTCTCACCTCATTTCTTATAAGGGGTACTCCTCTTCAAACAATTACAGTCATAAGAGACATGGGTACTTACATGGACAACTCTCATCGGATCATGTCTCTGCTACAGTTATGAAATGCTTCTATCCAGCCCAGTTAATACCAAAATGGAAAACCTTTAATATCCAAGGATGTCATCTTTTCACTGTATCCTTCCCTTATTATACCCATCATTGAATGAAGTGCCAAATCCAAGCAAACTGCTCAACTAGAAAGGATGTAAAAATGAAAGGCCTTAAATCTATTGGCTATCCCAGTAGATTGGCACAACTGTTCTTATACTTAGTAGCCTATTGACTGCTCTGAAGTGACCAGTGTCTGGCTTTTAAAGTCATGAATAGCCCAATCCTATTTGACCAGCTATTTCTTTGCAAAGCTAGTGTCTCTACAAAGACCTGACTGGGATCTTAAATTTAAACCAACAAATGAACAAGACTCATTAGAAGGATAGGTTCCTATCTCAACATATTCCCAGCCTATGGAATAAGTTACCGTTAGAGGTCATACAAAGTACTACTTTGAATGTCTTTCAGGCTACTATCGATGAACGGGTGAATAGACAAATTTACACCAGGGTTATCATGTACAACCCTGCATCATTTGGAAGGAGGGCACTATTAAGTACTCATTAATGATGGCAAAAACATAGTCTGTCTACACATACGTGCATGTGGCTAGGCATCTTATGGTCCCTGTAATCATTTCCTAATATTTTTCCTGTGCCCCTGTGTGGACAGTACAGAGGCAAAAAAGTCAGGAAGCAGACAGACACACAACGTAAATTCAGAGAGATAATGCTGTATACATAAAAAGGGTGTAAGGACGTAGACATACAGAAGGTGGACAAGTGATGGTATGGAGGATTGGACAATGCTCAAAAAATGAGAAATGACACATAAGGGAGGGAAGACATCAACACAGTGATAGGTTGCCTAGGCATTGTTAGATGCCAGGCAATTCCAGAGGCAACTAATCCAGGCATCTGTCATCTGTGTAGCTCAGGTTATGGGTTTTCTGCTTCCCTGGTGTCACAATTGTTGAGGTTTGCCATTCGCATGTCTCCACTAGCTGCATCAGAAGGCTACTGCTGCTACGGCATCACTGCCTTCATGTACACTATGAATTTGTGTGTTTAACATGGGTATTCTCCATGGCACAGCATGTCCATTTTATACATTTCTGAAACACACTACAATTTTGAGCACCATCATTTGCATAATCCATATGGCCCATTTCCATGAGGTTCCTCATTTGCATAATTATGCAGTCATTAGCATTTGCTGCATTTAGTACTATTTTGACTCCTGCTCTGCAGGAGTATCACTATTTTACAATCACCCACTCCCTAGGTATGGCCACTTCCTGTTCTCACTTTCACTGCATAATATATTACACAGCTGTGAATCTTAGCCTGATTCTCTGTGTGGACCTCTTATCTGTCATGACTTGTTATCACAAAGAAAGCTATATCAAACTGCAATTACAATTACACATTAAGAAATAACATGACTGCAGTCCATCTACTCCCCGTGTAATTAATGGTAATCCAGTATACAGTGGATGGAATACTGAAACGGGCTGGGTTTGACATAATGGTTAAGGTCTTTACCTCACAAACACAAGGTATGCAGTTTGATTTCTGACTATGAGTTATTGGCTAGGCTTAAAAATGGCCTAGTATTCCTCTATGAACCTATAAATACTGCAGGACATGTGTAATACCTCTATGATCATAATTGTATTTATTCTCAATGAAGCCATAAAACTTAATAAAATGCGAACAGTTGTATGTACCTTTGCTGTATTTGGTCTCATTACTACTGAGATATGTTTAGCACTTGAGATATATGGACAGTATGCCTAATTTTATTTCAGTTCATATCCATGTGATTGTACTAAAAATCCATATATCCATATACAGATGCATACATATAAATGCAAATAAATAGCTATATGTGCAGAATTGCATACATAGATGAATACATGTATGTATATATATATATATATATATATATATATATATATATAGCTCTCTTATAATCAGACATATGCAAATACATAAATGCACATACAGTAGCATACATATGTGCATGTACACACGCATGCATAAATAAATTACACAGAGATGGACTGCTGTTAATTATTTTTGTCATTAGCAGGTTCAGATAACATCACTGCCCTAAATATTCAGTTTTGTCTCCAAATACTGTGCGTTGCAATGAATTTTTAATCAATTCAGGCAAAACTTTCCAAAATATCACTGTTATTTCAAAAAGAAAAAGGTTTATTGTTGTTCAGTTTATCTTTGTTGTCCTCACTAATCCTGTCTCTGCCCACTGTTACTCATAATTCCATGTTGCCCCTAAAAAATAAAATACATTTTTACAAGCATTGTATTTTACAATTATGTCACCTTTGAATGTTTATTTTTATTTTTTTTCATCTCACAGGGCATAACTAAAGATCCTGTTATTACTCCACATATCAGCACACTTGGACAAATTATTTATTTGTGATAGATTATCATATTTGCTCTTGTCTCTGTGGCAGTTTCCTTAGTTGTCTAGGTCATATTATACTAACAAATAATAGAAGGATTATCATGGCAATTTGACTATGGCATACGTTATATGTGCTACATAATATTAACACGTGCAGGCAATAAAATATGTAAATCTTAGCATGTTATGCATAAAGTTATCCAGGTCCTTTCAGTGTTGTGTTTTTATGTCAAGCTAGTAAGCTTTTTTTTTTAAATGGTCTAGATATTAAGTTTTTATATTAAGTCTATTCTGTCAGGTTTTTGTGGCATAATGTTGATGTTATCCACTCACATAATTATCTTTCCTATGTATAACTATGAGTTGAGTGTAGATATTAAATAGATAAGAAAGCAGTTCTGACACTCTGAAGTATGTCTTGGATATAAGAATCAGTTAATCAAAACTACATTAACGTTTGACAGAACACCATCTTCTTTCCAACCTAAGTTTATTGGCAGTCTTCAAATGTTAAAACTTCTGGAGAAAAACAAATGGTTATCTCAGTTAAATGCATAGCTGAAACCTAAACATATTACCTCAGTCAGCAGGCTTTTACTAGCTGTGGCCAGTTCTTCTTGCAAATTCATACAGTGCAATATATATTTTTTCATATCCACCATTATAACTTAAAAAATCCTTTCCATAAGTTTGCCATCATTCAAAAATAACATTATCGCCCTATAATTTGTTGTGACGATTTAAGGCAGAAGGCTAAGGTTGCAAGCTGCTAACGAGCTTCATACCGTAGTGCAATGTTTGATTCCACCTCCTTTTCGTCTTCTCTAGCCTGCAAATCTGAGAAAGTCATTTATAAGTTCATATGTTTGGTCACAATGCTGAGCAAGTCCTAAGACAATTTATAGTGCAGCTTCCACTAATTCAAATATAAATGTCTTATCTTTAATGAAATCATTTAAGGTTAAAAGTATCCAGTATGTGTCAACATTCTGACTTTTATAAGGCAGTCAGTTCCACAACCTTGGAAAAGATTGAGAAAGAAATTCGTTGCTTACATATTACCGCAACCACATTTCAGAACTGGCATACTTTGTGTTTACCAGAAAATGGGTTTGTTAAGCTTTAAAGGGGTGTGCATGCAACTAAGTAGTGATGTGTTCCCGATGGTTTGAAGTAGGGAGAGGAAAAAACTTCAAATGTTGGACTCATGTTAGGCATGTGTCATTATTTTGGTGAACTCCACTGTGTCACGCTGTATCGCAAATACTGTCTTGCTGATGATAACCTCAGCAAAGGGAGGTTGCTCAGGAATATTCAGTGTGACTTCTGAGGATCAGTAACCATCACAAAAAAAGGTGCTTGCAAGAAATTTTGACCATGGGGACAGTGATTCCTTAGGGAGTGATGCCTTTCTCCCCATCCAGATACCTCGGCCAGGGGTGTTAAATGGTTATCCTACTTCAGACGGATAGTCCTGTGCATGTCAAATTCCGTTGCCGCAGCAGCCACTTACAGTACTACCAACAGATGCTGCAAATGCTGAATGATACACACACACACACACACACACACACACACACACACACACACACACACACACACACACACACACACACACACGTCCCAAACATAGCAATCACCCCTTGCAGTGTGTACACCTAAACAGAATTGAAATGGGCCGGTTGCCTTTTGGTGAAGGTTGTGAGTTGCATGAGTTTGATGAGGAATGGTCACAGACAAGCAGCACTCCTTCTAAGGCTGAAAAGGCAATTACCAGGGAAGACAATCTTGCAACTTTTTCCTCTTCCAATATAGAAAGTAACACTCGCACACAACGCTTCTGAAGACTTCATACACCCCTTCCTAGCTTAGCAGACCTTGTTTCACAGAAACATTACTGAAATATTGTTGCGACAGAACGTATTAATATACAACATGCATTCAGTCTTCTCTAACACATAAAAAACAGATTTTTTAAGCCTTTCCACCAATTAAACACTTCTTCATTCAAAGCAAATCACATCCTATTAGCACACATTATTCCTGAAAAACAATAAAGCTGGCATATTTAACAACAAAAATAATGGTTCATAGCTTAGCAGACCTCGTTTCACATTGTGATTTCTGTGAATACTGAAATGTGGTTGCAATAATACGTAAGTACCAAAATTTCTTTTTACAGTTTTGTTTATAACCACTTATATAAACCAGTACGTAAAGTGTTTGCCAGTGCTTAAGAAGCACCGTAACATACCTATATAAAGTATTCTACAAATTTAGCTTCTTTAGTAGGCTAAAAATATTCTGAGTTCTTAATGTTATTTATTTTTTTGGTAAATATACATTGGATTCCTTCGATATACTGCAGAACTGACCTGGGATGTACCTGACTAGACTACATGAAAAGAGACATGGAGGAGCTCTCCGATCTTGTAGCCCAGGCAGGTATGACCTAGCCCTGAGTAGCATCCTGCCAACACTCAGAATGATACCACAGTACAAGAACAAAATGATTGACTTCAACAATTGGCTAAGCTTCTGGTGTCATTCTAAGGGGATCCATTATCTGTTTACCTGGGATGACATGATCAACAGATCACAATGCTTTGCCAGAGATGGCCTGTATCTGTCGCCCTTGGGATTCCGGATACTGACAAAGGCTCTTGCCAACACTATAGTGCCTTTTTTAAGCAAGGTACAAATGACAAATTCACCAGCATAACAGATACAAACAAGCAAAATCTAAGGGTAATGCTACTCAATGCTAGAAGTCTAAACCTCAAAATATATTCACTTGAGGCACTCCTTAAAATGGAGAACATTGACATCTGTGAAGAGACAGAGTCAATGATATCTTTAAAAACCTGAAAGATAAGCTAAATAAATTTGAAAGTGAACAAGTAAATTTAAAATCCACTAAAATTAGAAGAGACATCCGAGACTACTCTAATGGACAGGCATTTCTATGGAAAAATTGGCAGAACTTTCATTTCAAATGAACAGGGCAAAACATAATTGTAATAAAAAACAGTTTTCTGTTTCTTTTGCTTCATCTGATGGAGTAGGTTCTACTACAGATTCGGAAGGGGATATCCAAGAATTCCCTCTGCTACCAGATGCACAAGATCCACAGGCTCATAAACAGCATTTTTATGCCAATAAAGACAATAACAAAAGAGGCAATAAAAAAAAGGAACTGGTGCTTGTTCTCCAATGGGTGAGGGACAATTTAAGCAAATTTCAAAACGTGGTAGATGGAACTAATGTGTCTCTTACTCATATTTCTAATGTTATTAATTTATCTCAACTTACTTTATCAGAAGAGAAAATATCTGTTTTGCAGTTAGGTTTAAAATTTGTGCCATCTGTTATTCCTAGAAATCATGTTGTCAAACAGGAAGTTTTCAGATTTATTAGGAAGTTGCATTTAAAATATTATTTTAATTATGGAAATAAATGTATTCGAAATTATGATACATATAGTTCAGGTAGTGCTATAAGTGATGACAGCTTTTTTTCCTGTATTTCAGATGATGATGTTTTAACATTTAATGCTTATATTCCTTTAAATACTGAAGGAATTCAGAGCAGAAGTAAATTTATACCTCCATGTTCTAACACTACTATCATACAATTCTCTGAAATGTTGTACTTTTCACTTCAAGAATTAGTAAATACTTATGGTATTAGTGGGTGTTCTTATAATATGACAAAAAAAAGAATGGTTTGCTCTAAATAAATTGATGAATAGAATTGATCTAATTATCAAGCCTTCAGATAAAGGTAATACAATTGTACTACTTCATTATACTCAATATTATCATATGTGTATGCAACATCTTAATGATGTGTCTACTTATCAGATTTGTGAATACAGGGATTATGTACATGCTATGACACAATTCACTGCTCTGGTTGAAAAGGGTGTACATTTAGGCTATTTTTGTAAAAAAGACTTAGAAACTAAATTTTGCACAGATAATAGTCAACTGGCTACTTTTTATTGCCTTCTTAAAGTGCACAAGAATTTACATACCCCCCCCCCCCCGGGTCGTCCTATTGTGGCAGCTACTAGTTATTTTTTACAAAATGTTGGGGAAGTGATACATAGATATTTATTTCCCTATGTAGAAAAACTTGATTCTTATATTAAGAATTCTTTTGATTTTATAGATAAGATCTCAGGTGTATCCTGGACACATGACATGTTTTGGGTAAGCTTAGATGCTGTAAGCTTATACACAAATATTAAACATGCGGATGGCATGCAGGCATTACACCATTTTTTGGGCGATAGTCCAATTTTCCACTATATTCTAGATCTCACTAGTTTTTGTCTATCTAATAATTTCTTTAGTTTTAATGAAATTATTTATCATCAATTGAAAGGCACTGCCATGGGGGCACCTTTTGCCCCCATGTATGCTAATCAATCTTTTTATGGCTAAGTTTGAACTAGAATATATTTATAGGAATAGTTTTATACAAAATCATGTGCTGTGGTATTTCCGTTACATAGACAATTTGATTTTTTTATGTAAAGGGGGTGATGATTTAGTACTGAATTTTGTTTCTGATCTAAACTGTAACAGATATAATATTAAATTTGATGGTTTACAGGTTGGTGTAAAAGTTAATTTTTTAAATATTACATTGATAGGTAAAGAAGATGGGCATATTTTTACTATGGTTCATCAAAAATTTACTGATGGTAACCAATATTTGTTTGGCACTAGTTGCCATCCCCACATACAATTAAATCTTTACCATATGGAGAAATGGTTAGATTGTCCAGACTATGCAATGATAGTTTAGATCTGGAAAAAGAAGTTAATAGTTTAATGTATATATTTTTACATAGGGGCTACACTATGTGCAGTCTATTCTTGAATCAATTAATAAGTTAATAATAGGTAAGGATAGATGTAATAAGTCAGTTAAAAAATTGTGGAATAATAATAAGGTAAAACAAGATAATATCTATTTTGTTACTACTTATAATTTATTGAGTGGAAAAATCTGGGACCTAGTAAAATATTATTGGAAATTTTTATTACAGGATAAATTATTAAATAAATTGCTTCCTGTGTTTCCTTATATAGCTTACAAAAGAGGACAGAATTTGGGTGACAAATTGATTAGGGCATATTATATATGCCCTACTAATAAATGTATGCTTTCACTGTCTAACTTTGGAACCATACCTTGTCATGCCTGTAATATATGTCCCCTCATTAGGTTATATTTAAAAAAAAATAATGATAGATTATTTAAACCATATAAATGTTTTTTCTTGTTATACTGAAGGTGTAGTTTATTGTCTTAAATGCCCCTGTGATCTTTTTTATGTTGGCGAAACTAAAAGAAAATTTAGAGTGCGTTTGCAGGAGCATGTTCGTAACATTAAAAAGGGAGCGGTAGAAAGCCCGATTGCCTTACATTTTTTAGAACAACATGAGTGTAATGCAGAACTATTACAAGCAACTATCTTAGAACAAATCTTTGTGAAAAAAGGTGATGATAAATTATTAAAAAGATGTTATTATATAAAGAATCTATTTTTATACTGAAGTATAATACATTGTCACCAATGGGTGTAAATACGGAAATTAATTGGAAGTGTCTGCTTTAATATGTTTTTCTATATTGAGATTGATCATATTTGTAGTATTGTTATTATAATATAAAAAGTTAAAACTTTTTTCTTTTTGATTTTTTGTATGAGTTTTTAACTGGGGTATAGGGTTGGAGTCTTTTTAAATGTTTAATTGTTAAATAGATTTAATTGTTTGATCAATTATGTGGTGTATAAAAGGGAATGTTTTTCACCAGTATTTATGTGCTCATTGAAGTCTGTGGTGGCCGAGGCGCTAATACATGTTTTATTAGAATAAATTTTTCTACGTGGAATCCTGTTGTATTTTGATTCTAGTCTTTTTTAAGACTACTCTCTTGTTGGTGTGTTGATTTTTTGTGAAGAGACAGAGACCTGGCTCAAGGCTCCAGAGAGCACCCCTGCATTACCAGGCTATAATTCATACCACACCTTTCGGCCACCTAACCTGGACTAAAACACTAAAGGTGGAGGCATGTCTATATTCATTAAGGATATCCACACCTTCAGGCTAGTTGCTCAGCATAATGCATCCGAGATTATCCAAGTGAACCTAACTCTGGGCAAGACCACAATCCAAATTGTAACTTGCTACAGATCCCCCACCATGCCCCAGGATTCCCACTCCTCATTTCTTGATACACTGGAAAATATTAGGGTACAACCCAACACCCTAATAATAGGCGATTTCAACTATCCCACCATTAACTGAGAAACTACTCATGTACTAACTCTTTTGCTCAACATTTTCTGGAATTCATAAATTCCAATGCCTTGGATCAACTTATCCACACCCCCACCAGGGGCAGCAATATCCTAGACCTGGTCATTACCAACATGGGTGACCGGTGTTCCACACTAGAGGTCAATTCTTCATTGGTCAGATCTGACCACAAGCTAATCACTCTAGACAGCCACATTCAGCCCCCACCTCCCATTAGGGAAACCACCATAAAAAATGTTTCCAAAGCCAACTTCACACTTCTTAAGACAGAAGTGGCAAACTTCACGACACTCATGCAGATGGGAAATAGAGGTACAACTGCTGAATCCTAGACAAATGCATTTAATACGCACTTACAAAAGTGCATGAGTCGTGCTATCCCTACCAGAACCAAGATGCTATCCTCCAAAAAAAGGAAGCCAGTCTGGTGGTCCCCTGCCATAAACAAACTCTACAACAGAAAAAAGAAACTGTTGCAAAAAAAAGAGTAAAATCCCATGATTGGAGGAACTTCCTGGTCAACCTCAGTAAGAAGTTGAGATCCCTCATAAAATCCTCCAAAGCTAGTTACGAAAAAAAAAATCGCCACTGATTCTAAAGACAACACAAAGTATTCTATAGCTATGCCAAGAATCTCAATGGCAATACTCAGATCTGCTCTGAGTTACAGCACAATGGCACTAAATATACAGAACCAAATAATATTGCCAACATCCTGGCAGATAGGTTCAGTGCTAACTTTACCTCCCTCTCACCCCCTAAAGTGATCATCTCTATACCAGAAGAATGCAAAGTTCCTGTAATCACAACTGTAAAGGTAAAAACCACACTCTGCAAAGCCAAAAACACAGCATCCATGGAACCTAACAACATCCCAGGCTGCATTCTACATGAACTACAGAATGAACTGGCACCCCACCTGAGCACCATGTTCAATCATAGCCTCACCTCAGGCTTTGTGCACACTGACTGGAGCACAATGGCAGCTATCCCAGTCCACAAAGGGGAAGCCACCATGGACCCTGAGAACTACTGCCCCATTAGCCTAACGAGCCTGGTCTGCAAGACCATGGAATGTATCATCATGGAACTTATAAACAAAGACATTGGTAATCTCCAAACTCTGGACCCCACCCAGTTCGGGTTTGTAAAAGGTAGATCATGTCTCCTAAACCTGATAGACTTCTTTGAAGCAGTCACCAAAGCCATAAACGAGGGTAAAGTGGTTCACACAGCCTATCTAGATCTCACCAAGGCTTTTGACACCATCCCCCACTCTGGAATTATAGATAATCTCACTAAACTAGGACTAAATCCATATGTCACAAGATAGGTTGTCAACTGGCTCACTGACAGAATCCACACTGTGAAAGTAGCAAACTCCAAATCCGACTTTGGACCAGTGAAAAGTGGAGTACCACAGGGTTCAGTTCTGGGTCCTATCCTGTTTGGTATCTACTTTTCTGAAGTACAGGGTAACACAGAATGTCTTTGGCTAACGAAGTTCGCAGATGACTGCAAACTAGGAGCCATAATCGAAACTCCTAACAATGTGGGCATCCTACAAAAGGGCCTCACTGAGACAGATGCCTGGTGTCAAAGCCATTGCCTCAAGCTCAATGCCAAAAAGTGCATTGTCATCCCTTTGGTAAAATCTCTGTACCCATGAGCTACCACATAGGTGGTAGTCTACTTAACACCAAAAGTGTGATAAAAGACCTTGGGACACAGGTGGACAGTAATCTTTCCTTTGATAATCACATCACCACAGTAGTCAGGAAATCCTTCTACATGGCACACCTCAACCAAAAAAGGTTTCTCATCCAAGAAAAAAGAAGTCATTGCTCCCCTCTACTCATCACTCATTAGACCCATTATAGAGTACAACACCCCTTTTGGTATGTACCTCACAAGACATCTACAACAACTAGAAAAGCCACAGAAATACCTCACAAAGAGGATTACTGGCCTCAAACAGATGCCCTACGCAGACCGTCTCAAAAAACTACAGTTTACTCCATTGCATATTGCCTACTCAGATGTGATCTCTGTCTAACATACAAAGCTATGTCAAACCCAGAGCTATTGGACATGCTCCACTTAAAGAAATCCCAATCCCTCCAAGCTACATGCTCTAGGGACCTAAACCTTGTCACCACAATAAACAGAAATGCTGGAGGGATAGATTCCTCTCCCAGACACTGGAACAAAATATCTATGTATATCAAATAAAGATCTTCATTAGCACTCTTCAAAAAAAAATCTTGATGATTGGATGGAAAATGGGAAATTCATCCCGGGGATCACCTCTGTGGCTCTGCTCGACAGGGGCACTGGAAAATAATTTTCTTGGGTGGTGAAAGCCAGGGTACCTTTTTTGCTAGGCTTATATAGGCCCTAGGGCCAGTATGGGTGACCGGTGTTCCACACCAGAGGTCAACCCCTCACTGGTTAGATCTGACCATAAACAAATCACTTTGGATATCCATATTCTGCCCCCACCCCCGGACAAGAAAATCACCATGAAAAACTTTTCAAAAGCAAACTTCACGTTACTTAAGACTGAGGTGGAAAGTTTCAAAGCCCCCATCCCATGCTGAAGGATAACACTGTGCAAGCTGCAAAATTCTTTACTAATGCATTCTACAGGGAGATACAAGAATGCATGGATCATGCCATCCCAAGCAAAACCAAGACTCACTCCTCCAAGAAAAGGAAACCAGTCTGGTGGACTCCTGCCATAAACAAGCTATACAATAGAAGGAGGAAACTAGTACAGAAAAAGAGTAAAATCCCAAGAAGGGAAGACATCCCTGATCAGTATCAGCAAGAAACTATGATCCCTCATAAAGTCACCCAAAGCGTGCTTTGAAAGAAAAATTGCCAAGGACTCCAAAGATAACAACAAGGCATTCTTTAGCTATGTCAAGAATCTAAGTGGCAATGCTCAGATCTGCTCAGAGTTAGTGCAGAATGGCACAAAATACATTGAACTGACCAATACTGCCAACATCATGGCAGACAGGTTCAGTGCAAACTTCACCCTCCTCTCACTCCCAAAGGGGCCCATAACCATACCAGAAGAATGTAGAGTGACAGAAATCACAGACACTCAGGTTAAACAGCCCTCTCCAAAGCCAAAAACACAGCATCAATGGGACTGGACGGTGTCCCAGGCTGCATCCTACACGAGCTCAAAGACGAACTAACGCCTCACCTAAACACACTGTTCAAACTCAGCCTCTCCACAGGCTACATACCCATAGAGTGGTGCACAGAAATGGTTATTCCACTCCACAAAGGTGAAGCCACAACAGACCCCGGGAACTATTGCCTTATAAGCCTGACTAGCTTGGTCTGCAAGGCTATGGAGCACATCATCATGGACTCATTAACAGAGACATTGGAAACCTCCAAACACTGGACCCTACCCAGTTTGGCTTTGTTAAGGGAAGATCATGCCTCCTAAACCTGGCGGACTTCTTTGAGACAGTTACCAAGGCTATAGATGAGGGAAAGGTGGTACACATTGCTTACCTAGACCTCACTAAGGACTTCAACACCATTCCCTATTCTGGTATTATAGACAAACTCACCAGGCTAAAGATAAACCCCTACGTCACAAGATGGGTTGCCAACTGGCTCATGGACAAAACCCACATGGTGAGAGTTGTGGGAGCTAGGAACGACTCTAAACCGGTTACAAGTCATGTTCCCCAGGGCTCAGTCCTAGGACCCTTCCTGTTCGGCATATACTTCTCAGAGGTACAGGCAAGCACAGGAGGACTATGGCTGACCAAGTTTGCAGATGACTGCAAACTAGGGGCTATAATTGACACTCCAGTTGACACAGACATCCTCCAAAAGGGTCTCACTGAGACGGATACCCGGTGTCAAAATCATGGCCTCAGGCTAAATGCCAAAAAGTGCATAGTCATCCCCTTTGGAAAAAACAAAGTACCCACAAACTACAACCTAGGTGGTAGCCCCCTAAATACGGAAGACGTAATAAGAGATGTGGAGACCCAAGTAGATAGTAATCTCACCTTTGATAATCACATTGCCAAAGTGATTGGAAAATCCTTCTACATGGCCCACCTAATCACAAAAGGGTTCACATCCAAATCAAAAGAGATCATTGTACCCCTCTTCTCATCACTCATCAGACCCATCATAGAGTACAATGCTCCATTTGGGATGTACCTTACAAGACACCTGCAACAGCTGGAAAGACCACATAAGTACCTCACCAAGAGGATCAATGGCCTCAAACAGATGCCCTATGCAGCTCAGCTGAAGAAGCTCCAGTTGTACTCGGTTGCATACCGCCTACTAAGAGGTGATCTCTGCCTGACATACAAGGCCATGTCCAACCCAGAATTGATGGACATACTCCACCTTACGAAAATCTTATCCCCTCAAGCCACATGCTCTAAGGATCTAAACCTCACCACAACAATAAATAGGACATGTTGGAGGGATAGATTCCTGTCCCAGAGACTTCCCATGCTTTGGAACAAGATCCCAATCTACATTAGGCAGAGCTCCTCGCTAACACTCTTCAAAAGAAACCTTGGCGAGTGGATGGGAAACAGAAAGTTTACCTCAGGGATCACTTCAGTGGCTCTGCTGGACAGAGGCACAGAGAACTGATCTAAGGGGGCAGCAAAAGCCAACACATTCTGGCTAGGCTTATAAATGCCTTTGGGCAGATAGCCTGGTACCCACCTATGAACCTATAATAGCCTAGTAAATACCTATGAACATATGAACACCAGATTATATTAAATTGTAGGTCTTACTACTGATTTATTTAACATGAGCATTATAATTTCTTCTCTAGATGTTATTGTCTTAAATTATTTATTTTTTCATTGCCCAGACCTTTATATCAAGTACATGTTTTTTAAATGAAAGTCGGTTAACAATGATTGTTCTTAGGTCCTCAATATATTCTCATTAGAACAGTCTCGTGTCAAAGTCTGTTTAGCAAGTCGTTGTTAATACCAAATGAAACCACTTCAGACTTATATGTGCTAAATATCAAACCATCAGCTTCTGATCACATTTTAACTGAAGAGAGCTCCCTGTTCATCCCTGATTAGAGGCACTTATGTCTATTGTGGTACTTAGTGAACAAATAAACATAATTTACCTTAGATCTGTTTAATTTCAAAGATATGCATCTGGAGCGTTTCTCCCCAGGCCGCATCTGAAAATTGGCTTCATTCCAAGTCAGACTTTCCCAGTAAACAAATGATAAATAAATAAATAAATTTCTTCTTGTATGTGAGTGTCTTCTATTTTATGAGACAATGCAAGATAAATGCATTTATTACAAACTGCAACCTTTAATTATTTAATTTCTCTTACTGATAGTGTCGATCCCACTTGATACTCTTCATAGAAGGATTTTTCTTTCATGGTCTTTGGCCAGTAAGATATATATTTTCACCAGGGCATACCCATGCATTGTCGCTGACTCCTTAGCCTTCCATCTTCATTGGGAAGATGTTACTTTGCGATGAGTTTCATCACGGCATATTTTTGTGCATCAGCCAGCGGTACTATTAATTTTCCCCTTTTCTCCACTGTGGCCTGTGTGTGGTGTAAGTGTGTATATAATTTTGAGGGGTGTTGGGGCATTGCTCCCCCACATCAATGGGGGATGTAGGGGGACTTGTCCCCCTGCAAAAAAAATATATTTTTTCTATTTTTACAGTTTTTTGACTCGGTTTTCTCAAAATGTATTTTTAGTAAATGGTGAAATATAAAAGGAATCTTAACAGCTTTTAGGTAAACCTTTCACCAAAGTACAATGGCTGAATAGAGACTATTACAAGACTAATATTCCTTTTCTGGAACAACAGTGCCCTTTGGATTAATGGTGTGCATGACTTGTGTACAGGGGTGAATCCCTCTGCATGTGATATGCGAGTCATTTTCCCTACACAGAAATGCTGTATATTCTGTTTTGAAGTCTTGTGTTTTTTTGTTTTTTTTTATTTTGAAAGCAGAATGTGATCAAACTGACAAATCTCATACATATTTGACTTGTTGTTGTATTCCAGTCCATGTAATGCAACCTTCTTATTGTTTTTAAGTGTAGTTAAATGTTCTGTCATCTCATTACTGCATTAATTCCCTGTGAATATTAGGTAGAAGGCTTATGTAAATATTCTTCTAAACCGGTCAGCTCTTGTCTGTCTGCTTTTAACTTGGTTTCTTCTCCATTTTCCTTCCATCCCTATCCAGGTATATCTATTGAAAAGGGACATTTTTTCTTTACCTTATTGGATAATGTCTAGTCACAAAGCTTTCTTTCTTTGACAAACTCATTTTGGTTCATATTTGTATAATCTGGAATCAGCTCAGCAGACTTAGATTTATTGCCATCTTGATGTTACCCATTTATGAGAGTTTTTGGCCTCTTCAGTAATCTGTATTGGAGGGTCTTTCTGACTAGATGATAATTTGGCCTTCCTTACTTCCTAGATTTCAACAGTATCCTTCTCTGCAATTTTTATCCTTTATTTTCCATCCATTTTTGTTTTACAGCAGTCAGTCAATAGTCTGATTGCTTCCTTTATTATCAGATGTAGTAAAATCAGAGTTAAATAGTCTGTGGGCTCACTATCTACCAATAACAACAGACAGATCAATACCATAACTCGCAATATATTATAGCAATAACCCACGCCTGGGTGTGGGTAATGCTGGATTTACCCACGGTTGGCGTGGTTTGGTCCCGAGGGCGAAGCCCGAGGGACCAAATAAAGCCAACCGTGGGTAAATCCAGCATTACCCACACCCAGAAGTGGGTTATTGCTATTATACAATGACAGTATTTAAGAAAAGAAATAATTACTTTTCTTAAATAATGGCATTGTATAATGCCTCTTTACTGCCCTTCCGCAGCTGTCTGGTATTCTGCGGCAGTTCTGATGTACTGCGCATGCCTACGCAGTACATCAGAGCTGTGGGCAAAAGCACTGTTTCGCTATGTTAAATGGGTTTAACATAGCGAGACAGCTTTAAAATAAGCAACGGAGATCTCCGTTGCTTATGGTAAAGCTGTCTCGCTATGTTAAACCCATTTAATATAGCGAGACAGCTTGCGATCTCCGTTGCTTTTTACACACTGTGTCGCTATGTTAAGAGAGTTTAACATAGCGAGACAGCTTTAAAAAAAGCAACGGAGATCTCCGTTGCTTTTTTTAAATCTGTGTCGCTATGTTAAACTCTTTTAACATAGCGAGACAGTGTTTTATACTAAAGGAAAAAGTCCGGGCGACCGGACCTTTTTCCGTTAGTATATTGAGGGATTTACAACGGGCACGCTGATTGGGCTGGCCAATCAGCGTGCACGTTTTAGGGGAGGAATTGTATAATATTTTTTACAACAACCATAACAATAATGTTGCCATCTCCTTTAGGGAACAGGTGTCTGGTTTGTTTCATACCCATTCAAAATAACATTTCTAATATTTTTAACTTATGTAAGCATTAATACCTCCTGCATACAGTTATGAAACCTAATTGCTGGTCATGTTCTTATCTATGTTGAATAAGTGAAACAGTTGTTCTGTTTGCAAATGCAGTCAGTTATGTCATACATTTTGAGGTACATCTGCCAAGTACCTTTTCAAACAATTTATTTTCCTATGTGAGTGCTGTAACAGCTTTTTCTTTATTTTATTGTTTCTGTCTGGAGGAATGTAGCTTGTCTGCTCACATTACCTTCTCCTGAGAAATGTTTATCTGCACTCCATATCACATAACCTACAATAACTACAGTTTCAAAGAATGTGGTATGTTTACCATTACATCATGGAAGAGAAAATGAGTGGATGTACTCAGTAAATTCAATGGTATATAGGCACTGGGTCAGGACTGCATGTCAAAAGATCTGAGAGACTAAAATCATGGAAGTCTCAGGACAAAAGGGGATTCACAAGACAGAAAAAAGTCTAATGAGATATAAAGGTAAGAATTTTTACTTCATTGTGCTCAAGCAGTATTATATTAACAAACTATTTAGAGCTTGAAACTGCCTAAGTTTATAACAGAAACAGAGGGGACACAAATAGACAGATTGCTGTTACATTGTCTTTCTAATGACATAGCATGTTTTATATTGTTTGGAGTTACATATAAAAGTAAGCTCTCTCTTTGAAGTTGTGGGTAAACGTGTAGTGATACCAGAATGAAAAATGGGGGAAATGAGAGAAGGAAAGAATTATTGAAATACCAGTCCTGGATTCTCTACTGCGCTGTGTTAGAGCAGAGTGAAATCAAATGCGTGAAACAGTCACAAAAGTAAGTTAAGATCAAATGCAAAGGAAACAAGCAGGGAAAAGAGAAAGATTAACAGATGCAATCAACAGATAGCAGGCAATCAAGAGGAACTATAAGGAAGGAGGAAAGAACAAAGAAAAAAGAGAAACAAAAGTCCAAAGGCACTCAAGCTGCAGTGTGGAGGGTAACAAATCCAGCTCTATAGGATAGAGGGGGCCAAAGGAAATAAAGTTCATCTCAATAAGGAATTACACGAGGGGCGAGCCCTTCAAAAGGCTGAGATGAGGGGTTAGGGATGGGGTACAAAATGAAAACGAATAGAAGAGAATGAGCATAGTTATATATCATTAACCAATAGGCCGACATGATTAGTAAAACTCAAAACTGGATCTACCCATATACCCAGGTCCTTAAATGAATCTACAGTTTCAACCACTGTGTGCTGGATTAAATATTCACTTTTCCATTTATGTCTCCCAAATCTGATATGCTTAGTTTTTATCCTGTGTCCAAATGGTCATACCCTACCTGTAAGCCATGTAATCAGTTTATCCATTTTTAATTTATCTGCATACAGACTGTAGAACACCTCAAAAGATAGGTCTGAAAGACACAATCTGAACAGGTACTGCTCGCTCTGAAAGACACAATCTGAACAGGTACTGCTCGGTCTGAAAGACACAATCTGAACAGGTACTGCTCGCTCTGAAAGACAGAATCTGAACAGGTACTGCTCGCTCTGAAAGACAGAATCTGAGCAGGTACTGCTCGCTCTGAAAGACACAATCTGAGCAGGTACTGCTTGGTCTGAAAGACAGAATCTGAGCAGGTACTGCTCGCTCTGAAAGACACAATCTGAGCAGGTACTGCTCGGTCTGAAAGACAGAATCTGAGCAGGTACTGCTCGGTCTAAAAGACACAATCTGAGCAGGTACTGCTCGGTCTGAAAGACAGAATCTGAACAGGTACTGCTCGCTCTGAAAGACAGAATCTGAGCAGGTACTGCTCGCTCTGAAAGACACAATCTGAGCAGGTACTGCTCGCTCTGAAAGACACAATCTGAGCAGGTACTGCTCGGTCTAAAAGACACAATCTGAGCAGGTACTGCTCGGTCTGAAAGACAGAATCTGAACAGGTACTGCTCGATCTGAAAGACACTTTCTGAACAGGTACTGCTCGGTCTGAAAGACACGTTCTGAACAGGTACTGCTCGGTATGAAAGACACGATCTGAACAGGTACTGTTCGGTCTGAAAGACACGATATGAACAGGTGCTGCTCAGTCTGAAAGACACAATCTGAACAGGTACTGCTCGGTCTGAAAGACACAATCTGAACAGGTACTGCTCGGTCTGAAAGACACGATCTGAACAGGTACTGCTCAGTCTGAAAGACACGATCTGAAGAGGTACTACTCGGTCTGAAAGATACAATCTGAACAGGTACTGCTCGGTCTGAAAGACACAATCTGAACAGGTGCTGCTCGGCATGCCTATGTTAAAAAATGTTGAGATGGAGATAGAGGAAATAATGACAAGTTTTTAAAGGTCTGAAAGGGCCTCAGGGTTTAAATCCAACCAGAAAAAAAGGACAGTGGTGGTCAGCATATGACAGGAAAAGAAGGAGAGGGACACATTCAGGAGACAGAATACACTACGTATAAGTAGGACATACACAAAATGAGACAATACAAAATCATTTGGAGTGAATCAAATGGGCATCAAGATACTAAAAACTTCAGTACGACTTGGAAGGGTAAATAAAGGGAAATGGAGAAGCGACTGAAAAGGAAAATGGGGCTGCGAACTCCCATGCATACCCACACAAACAGTTTGGTTCTCCCATGCTTGCAGCAGGCAAAAGCAAAGCTCCCAGAGGATGTAACTGACCCTTAAGTCATGCAGAGTTGTAGTACCATACCCTTCACAGGGGACCTGGAGGTAAAAGAAGGCATGTTGTTTGATAGCCTGCCCATGCCTGAGGTTACTCAGAGTCACAAGCCATAGGCTGAGGCATATTTTGTAATATAGTAGTATATTTTTTATGTGTATAAGGGGTAAATCATGGTGCTGAGACACTATATTTAAGTCCATCATGTCACAGGTCAGAATTCTAGACAGATCAATAACAATACTGGCTGCACCATCAGACCAGTAAACAAGTGAACAAACCCCACTCCTGACTATCATTTGAAGTGGGATGTAGAGGGTGTTCCCATTTTAATAAGGACTCCCGGGGCTTTCTCAGCACTATTTCAGAAGACTTATTCAATGAAGACATTCTTTTTAGAAAGACATACATCTGGAGCGTTTCTCCCCAGGCCTCCACTGAAAATTGGCTTTGTTCCAAGTCAGACTTTCTCAGTTAACAAATGTTAAATAAATAAATAAATATTTTGTTGTCATTAGTAATGTTGCAAATTTGTTCTGAGTCATTCCCCACAATACTTTCCTGGAATGGTTCTATGGCTATTTGTGTAGGAGGAGGAGTTTTGTCTGCTCCAGGATTAAGTTATATAATGACTTCATGGAGGTTGCACTCAAGAAAACTTTCATATATTTTGAGGGACAACTTTCCAAAAAAAGCACAAGAGTGGCTATGAGGGTAGCATGCACCCCAACTTTGCCAACCTAGTTATGGCCGAGTGGATATTTAGAAATATTTTGACTTCAGGGGTGTGACCAAGATGCCATGGAGTTAGCTGCACTTTTTTGATGTTCTGCCTGAAATTATTTTTTCTGACAGGATTTTTCTATTTTAACTCAACAAACATTAAGGAATTTTTCCACAACTACTTATCTTGATAGTGTGAAAAACTTTATCAGAAGAAATCTTAATTTTTTCAATCATTTACCAACATATTACCTGTCAGAAGTTCTGTCACCAGTTGCAAACTAAAACCGCTATGAGTAACTCAAAGACATCTCTACAAGAAAACACTGTGAAAAGGGAACTTCAAACAATAGATTATGGAAAACACGAAGAAAGAAAGCAAAAAACAAATTGTTATTACTACTAATGCTGTGGTGGTGGTGCTGTGGTAGCATTGTCGCCTCACAGTAAGATGTTGTCCTGTTCGATTCTCAGCTAAAGCGTCTTCTGTGTGGAGATATGCAAGAATGGGCATACCTTCGTTGAAGGTTGTACATCAAGGCTGGCAACTCGGTACGTAAAAAGCTACTGCCAATCATTAGCGGACCTGAGTTCCGCTGTGGTGACCCCTAACCGGGAAAAGCCGAAAGATACAACAACAACTCTGACCAAAAAGCAGCTATAGAAAAATCAGTAAGTGAAATAGATGGCAGGCAAAGGGAAAATGACAACCAGATAAACTTTTTACTAAAACAAAATAACCAGTTACTAGAAAAGGTGGAAGACCAAGTGTAGATCCAGAAGAAACAACATTAGAATCTAATGAGTTCCAGAGAAAATGAAAGGAAATAATATGATTCTCTTACTAAATGATTAGCTTCCAAAAATACTAAACCTCCCTGATGCTTTATCTTTCAGAATCAAGAGCCCACAGGTCCCTGTCATACACATCTGCATCAAAAAATTCAACAGCTGTGAGATCCATCATTGTAAAATTCCTATCTACACAAGACAAAGACTTAATACTAAAACCTGCATGGTCAGGAAATGCAGTCCAAGTCAATGGGAAAAATAAAAGATTTGAGAATGATTACACTTCCACTGTGATTACAAAGAAAAAAAAGCGTGTGTCCCACTTATTAAAGACTTAAAAAAGCCAACATTAAAGCCCAGATAATGTTTCCAGCCAGAATCAAAATTACCCTCTCAGATGGTCAAAAATATTCAATTCTCTTGAAAAAGCATCAGCCTTCATGAGGAAAAGCAACTTACTTGAGAAAGTAGAAGAAATGGACCTTTCTTTGCCCAGTCTAAAAAGATAAGCTGCTAATGGTAAAATAACTACAGCTGACAAATCTAGTAAGAAGCTTAAGGGGAAATATTATAAAAACCATCACTCTCAAAACATATTAACAAACACAATACATCTGAAAACACAGGATACAAATGGAATCATAAGGTTCATACTTTCTACTTATTTAGTAAATATATATATATATATATATATATATTTACTTAAGCCTGATTTCTTGTATATTACTTTTTTCTATTTTTCCATACTGCTCTCTTTTTTCTTACTTTCCTTTGTTTTTTATTCTTTTACTTTTATTTTGCATAATAATATATACAGTTGCCTAGTACTTCAATATAAACAAACTTGTTTAAATATTTAGTTAAAAATAAGCTGCAGTAATGTAAACACCTTACAGCAAACATTTATTATGCAGGCTATGCATTACATCGGTGGTAACATAATATTGCTACCCGGCACTTATCGATTCTTTTTTCTCCTCTTTTTCCTATCCATTCACACTGATCTATTAATCTCACAGACACAGTCAGCAAATGACAATAGCCTTCAAACAACAGCTTTGCACAGTATGCAAATAATTCACATTACTTCCATTTAAACTTATTACAATTAATATACTATACCCATCATATAAAGTTATAATAAGATTTCTACACAAAGTATACATCTGCTGTGACCATACAAACATTCCACACAGACTTTTGGCGTTATAAATTAATATGAGATAGATAGCAGAAAGTTTTTATTTAATATGTAAATGGTGCTAATTTTATATTAAAAAAAGGATATTAAAACTGAGGGAAGTGGAAGGGGAAAGAGGGCTTTACAATGTACAGGTTTACTGTTCAAAAAGAAGTATTTTAAGCATTTTACTGTATGATTTACTTAACTCTTTCTGCCTGTTTTTTTTTTTTTTGCTATACACGAGAGCCATACAACATTCTTGAGCACAATCTAATTGTTTAAATTACCTTTGTGCTGTATTTTTGCCACCAAAAAATCAAAACACTTCAAAATAACTCTTTCTCAAGCCTAGAACACTTCCTGCTTGTTTGTAAACTGATTACATCACTGTAACAGCATGAATAGACATGCAGTGTGACTTTTGACCTCTCAGCATGCTCAGATGATATTATCTGTGGAGAATAAGGAAGTTAATGCCACAGAATTGCTGAGAACAAAAGGACTATTTAGAAATGAAATGATTTACTTTAAGTAAGTGCTAAATGCCGCACATTGTTATAGAAACTTTTTTAAATGGTAAATGATATTTTTACTTTGTTAAAATGCATATTTAGTGTTTTAATTACTTGTAACAATGCAGGTATTTAAACAAGCATTTAACTGTAGTTCACAGATAGGCTTGCAGAAAGGTTTCTATGTATTCAGTTAATGAAAATATTTAGCATACAGAAAGAATTTTTTTATTTGTCTCTTTCTCTCCTTTTCTGTTTATGATAATTATTGTGCTTTCCTCAGTTTAACCGACTTATTTATATCCCCAGGTTGATATAAATAAGATACGTATGCGTTTAAAAACCAAGGTTTGTATTTAACTACAATCTGTAAAAAAAGTACCAGCTCTCATAAATTTACAGAGAGACTTACTTACCAGTTTCCAGATACCTGTTTTGTTATCTAGCTTTAATAACTAACCTTTTTGAATATAGCTTATTCTAAGATGCATATGCACAAGTCAGTAATCATGAACTTTGGTATACATTTGTAGTTCATATGCATTGTTCTATCTAGGTATACAATAGGTATAGCTCTATATGACTAACCCACAACCACCCTTAAAATATGTACCTAGATATGTGAACTCTTTCATTTTGTTGTGATCACCCTTGCACATGTATTGAGACATTTTTATTGCTGACAGTAATTTTGCAACCCGTTACATTATGTTTGCATAACAGTATATAGGGGTCTGAGATATTCAAACCTACTTTGTCTGTGTATCTGTAGGATTTGCTGTTTAACTGTTGCATATTACTTTGTTGTCTGTGTCATTTATACATGTACATGTACATGTTTATAGTTGTCCCTAGCATAATATGTACATAAGTCAAATATTAGTAATTTCTTCATTTGTTATTGCCAGGACCAGTTCTTATTAATTTACAGAGAGAGTTACTTACTAGTTTTTGGATAGCTATTGTGCTTTCTAGTTTAAATCTTAACAGCTTTTACTTATAATTTTTGCTAGTTCCATGTTTTTTATTAACTCTGTCTGGAAAACTTTTTAGACCCATAGCTAAACATAAGCTACCTAAAGGCATTACTATTTTCCTACTACAGTAACAATACACTTGGTCTTTAGTTTTAAAATTACTCTCTGATTTGGTTGTACAAATATAATTACTTCTAATATACATAATTATCACAAATAATGTATTAACTTTAATTTCACACACTTTGATATTTCACTACTCAAATCAGTAACAATTCTAAGGAGTAGCCTTTTATTTTTCTCACTTCTTATTACATTCTGTACAGTTATTGTAATGGCAGTAGCACAGAAGGGATGTAGATTACTGTTCTTAGGATGGACAAAGGTAGTTTTGAGGAACTTCTCATTAAACAAGGAATTAAATATTCCATGTTTAGACTTGTAAATAGTTTTAAATGTTTTACAGTTATATTCAGTGTTTGTGTTATGTTCATAACAGAATCTTTACTATCTAACACAATCTATAGGCATGTTTTCATATAAATGTTTGTCCTTAAATGTAAATGGACTCAACAATCCTATAAAGAGAGGAAGCTTAACCAAATATTTGAAAACTAAGAAAGTAGATATTGCATTCTTGCAAGAAACTCATATAATGGAAGATTTGAATAGGATGTCTTTTAAGGGTTACTCTATACTTGCGGAATCTCATTTTCAGACCAAAAGAAGAGGCAACATGATATTGTGGAGGAAAACACTATTAGTACCTAAAATAATCAATACGTATTCAGAAAAAAATGACATGTTCTGCTTAATTATTCTAGAAATAAATAAAAAACTAATCACATTAGCCAATACTTATTGGATACTTGTTGTCAGTGCTGCAACAGCGAATAAATATCGTGACTTACTTGCAATCAAATCTAAGGGAGAAATAATATATGCAGGTGATTTTAACTGTATTCTCTCCAGAAGTGACACTACTAAATGTGACCATTTTAAGACATCTGCACCTGCTAAAAGATTGAACAACTTCATCGATAATTTAAATATAAGAGATATGTATGAAAAAATAGAACCCGAATCCCTAAAAAACACACATTACTCATACAGATTCGGTACACAAACTACCATCGATAAGGTATTGGTTACAGATTATTTATTCTCAAAAATTCAGGAAGATTTCATTAGCTTCTGTCCAATGTCTGATCACAATGCTATTTTCTTTGAAATCCACATGAAATCTAGTCATCTAGTATATTGGCAAAGAATATCAGCATACATTGTTAAGATAACCGGGTTTAAGGAATGGTTACTGAAAGAAATCAAAATATTTCTAGACATAAATGACAATGATAGTACTTCAAAAGTTATTGTCTGGGATATGCTGAAATCTTACATTTTTGGTAAAATCAAAACCTGGTACCTAAACAAACGAAAGGAATGGGATAGTACGCTATCGAGAATATAATCAAAAACTGACGAACTAAAACAAAATCTAAATAATAAAGACATAAACAGAAATACAGAACTGAAACAATTAAACCTTGATTACATGAAAAGTCTTAATCACAAAGTGGCAATAAATTTAGAAAGAATCAAATTACAGTCTTACTCTGTTAACCCAAAAAATATGCATAGCTTAGCTGTGAAATCAAAAAACTTAACCAATGTTAAACATATAAGGGAAATTGTTGATGAAACTAAAAATAAAACTAAAATTGTAACAGATTTAAAAGATATTCTTGAGACTTTCAGAAAACATCACGAAATAATAAATAACACAAATCCAAATATTAATAACAACGTCCCAAAAGATAGCTTCTTAAATGAGAACATAGGCAGCAAGCTATCAATAGAACAGAATACCAAACTTCTCAAACCGATAACATTATGCAAACTAAAAGAGAGGATTCAAAGCCTTAAGAACAATAAAGCCCTAGGATTAGATGGATTAATAGGAGAAATTTATAAAGTGCTCACAGACAATACATTAAAGATACTTTTACAAGCTTTTGAGGAATTCAGAAAAAAGACAAGCTCATTCCCTTCCTGGAAATATGCCATGATTTCCCCTATCCTAAAACAGGACGAAGACCCCAAAATGGAAATTTTGTATTGTCCCATTTCACTATTAAATGTGGACTATAACATTTTTACATCAAAATTAGCTAACAGATTAAATTAACTGATGCCTAACATAAAAGGTGATGATCAAACAGGCTTCATCCTAAATAGAGGAGTACAAGACAATGTTATCAGGCTTCTTTCCTTAGTAGATCATGCTAACAGGAAAAAAAAAGAACTGTCAATTATTAGCCTAGACTTAAACAATGCCTTTGACTCTATAAACTGGTCATATTTAGTATTAGAAGTATATAACTTCTCCCCTGACTTTATCAATATAATTAACAGATTATATGTTAACTCAATATCATACATCAAAATTGGCGCTTTTTTAACAGGTCCGCTCAACATCCTAAAAGGCACTAAACAAGGCTGCCGACTCTCCTCCTTATTATTTGCTCGATCAGTAGAACCTCTACCTAACTTCATAAGAGCAAATTCTAATATAAGGGGATTTTCTGTTAGTCCAAGCTACATTTCTAAAATACAACTTTTTGCAGACAATGTCATGCTAACAATTGGAAATATAGATTCCTCTATAGATCATATAACAAATATCCCTGCAAGTTTTTGAAGAGGTTTCAGGCCTAAGCTTTAATCAGACCAAAACAGAAACATTATTAATAAATAAAAAAGTAAACACTTTACTAAGAAAACACAACAATTTTAACTGGGCAAATGACACCATTAAGTACTTAGGAATATACATAAAGTCAAACTGGAATAATACTTTAAAAACAAATTACAAATACCTATTATCCACAGTTAAGGAGTTTTTAAATAGATGGAATAAAATGTATTTCACGATAGAAGAAAGACTGTCATTAATAAAAATGATCATATTACCCAAAATTTTGTTCTACTTCCAAACTTTAATTGCCTCCCCATCCAAAAAGTTAATGAAGCAACTAAATTATATGTTAATAAATTTCATATGGCTTCCTCAAAAGCCAAGAATCAGCCATGCTTGGCACTAGAGAAGCTGGAAAGATGGGGGAATAGCATTCCCAAATGTAGAACTTTATGCAGAATCGATCATACTTAATGTGATGAGCCAATGGTTAAACTCCAAATATAGTTCTAATTGGAAAAATCTCCATGTAAGCATCTTATTATCTGACATAGACACAAATATTGACAATAATATGTTCTCAGAAAATAAAAAAAATCTTCCTTGTTGTCAAAGAACATTTCTACAATACCAATAAGAATAAAAAAAAATTCTCTTTTCACTAATTATATATTAGATAATTTTAAAAAGATAAACAAAAATCATATGACAAAAAGCTTAATATTTCCCGTAGCATACACGAAGACATGTCTGGACTCTTTCAACGTATCTAAAATAAAAGTAATGGAAGAAAATGCTTTAGTTTTCTGGCACCAGTTTCTCTGCAATAATAATATCCATGAACCATGTTCTCTTATGGCCAGGTATAACATAAAGCACAACAACTGGTTGAACATACAAATATTTAGAGAATACATAGTTAATGAATTCAAAATATGTCATATCACCAGCACAACACCTTTACCTAAAATACTTTCTCTTCTTTGTGAAATAAATACTTTGCACGTTAATAATATTCTATCATTGTCAAGTATATATAAATCTTTAAGAACCAATATACAAATCCCAGAGGACTCCTTATGGAATTTCAGAGAGAATAAACAAATCCATTTTTTTCAGATAGTGATAAAGAATTAGTACTTAAATCAGTTAGTAGCACAACGTCATCCCCTTCTTGGAAAATCTTCACTTGGAACTACATCCACAGGAGCTTTATTACCCCACATAAGATGGACTTGATATAAAAAAATAATCTTAATAAATGTTGGAGATGTGAGGTAATACTTTGTGCATATTGGGTACACATGTTTCTTACATGTAAAATAGTAACTTCATTCTGGATAGAGTTCAGAAATTTCATAAAAGCATTGTGGTCGGACAAGTGTGAAGTATCTGACTCATTATTACTTTTCAATGTACCGATACCAACACATATTCCCCAAAATACTATAATATATAAATTATACTATAATTATATAAAATAATAAAATGCACCATCTTTGGTCCTTGCTTGCAATTGCAAGAAAAATCATTATGTCAAATTGCAAGTGTAAATAAATCCTATCATTTATAATTTTTTTACTATTAGATAAACTTGTATGTAATAGGGAGTTGCAAACTATTTCAGAAAGAACTACTAAGATAACACATAAAAAATTAACTTGGTTGAAGCTTGAAAAACTACTAGATAAAATATAATCACAACAATGACGTTATATCTGTACAGACATTGTAAATAGTTATTGTTCCATGTTATGATGTTTTTAAGACATATATTGTGAATATTTATATATCATATTTCTTGTATTATTTTATTTCATGGAAATCAATAAAAAATGTTTAAAAAAAAAAGAAATGTTTTGACTTCCTATTTCTTTGAACATTGCTTACGTTATGGATGCTGCCTTGACAATATTATTATTTTTTGGAAAGGTAGCATGGAGGGCCTTTTTGGAATTCTTTTGTTACTTGAACAACACAACCTGATTTTTTAAGTTTATTATTAATACTTCTCTTGATTTTATTAATTACTTGGATGTTACCATTTTTAAAAAAAGACCCCTGCAGAGACTTGCATCCACTATTTACAGGAAGCCCACTTATTCAAACTCACTAGTGCATTTTTAAAGTTGGCATCCTGTACACCAAAACAGAGCTATTGTTAAAGGGTAAATGCTGAGACTTGCATGTATGGTTTCACAAAATGAAGTTTTCTTGCAGAGACTTCAAAATTGAAATCAATGTTTATGAGATGGGGCTAACCTCCCAGTTTTGTTCAAGGTATTATGGGGAAATGATTACCAAATGAGAACAATCAGTGTTTGTTCCCTTTCTGGGGAGTGGAACACTGGGTTTAAACAGTTGCAATGACCCCCAGTGATAAGGTCGATTTCAGTAGGGCCATGGTCCTTACTTACAACCTGGATGCCAGGGATATCAATGCTGTAATCAAAAGGAACTGGAATGTCTTTAAAATAGGTGGTGAACAACTTGACATTTTAGGTCCTTCCTCTCTTTTTGTGTTTAGAAAATATTTTTTTCCTTTAAAACTCTGAAAGGGTAAATTTGGGGCATGAACCATGGGCGGATGAAAAAATGGGGCAGGTGCAACCAGTGCAAACACATTTATGAGGGGTCAGTGTTTGACATAGCAGGTTATGGGAAAATTTTCCTAAAGCAAAAGTAATATACTGGTATAGTTCTAGGATTGTGTGCCTAGCCCAGTGTCAATCCTGCCTGGATTTCTCTGTAGGAAAAACAGAAAAATCATTAAAAATGCAAATTTACCAGCATTTATATGATACTGAAAAAATAATTCGAACAATGATTTGTACAGACATATTAAGGACAATGTTATCCATTATTTAAGTTTTACATTTTGGACAGCATCGAGGACATTACCCAGGGGTCCCATTTTATGATTAATAGAATTTCTGACAATGGATTTTAAGTATGTGTTATTTATAAATTTTGCAGAACTTATTTGCTGTTCCAAACATTTATATTGGTCATCTTGCATTTAAGATTTTTTATGCTTTGTAATGGTTTTGAAGTTGATGTTTTACCCACCTTCATCCTGTTTAATCACTGGTCACTTTAAGAACCCCCAAAGTATGAATTATTCATTTCAACTGTTTTTTAATTAACTTACTTATGTTGCTACTTTGCTATCCAATGGGATGTATTGCTGCTTTGCTATCCAATGGGATGTAGTGCTGCTTTGCTATTCAATGAAATGTTTCCAAAGACTGTTTGCACTAGTATTTATGCAGTGTGTCACTTACCTTGTGTATTCATTCTGAGGAAGTCCAGTTAGGATGAAAGAGTTAAATGCTTTTACTGTTGTTCTATTAATGGATTTGGAAATGACATAGTATTACTGCCTCATTTTTTGCCATTTTCCTTCTGGTTCTTAGTTTGGTTTTGGTTACAATACTGAAAACATCCTTTTTTTTTCAATAAACAAACAGGTAAAACACTGATGGAAAAAAGGCATAGGGAGGAATAAAAAAGGGCTTCTTATCTGAGCTCTGAAGATGAAAAAGACAGAGAGGAGCAGTTCTCTCAGAGATCCTTCTCTTCCAATAGCACTACAAAAAACTGAATGGCTGGTATCTTTGGCTGTGAATGACTTTACTGCTTCTAGCAGCTGATTGGTCCATCACATACAAAGACAAGCAGGGGGAGGAGTTCTGAGCCTTGGCAGACTGCTAGAGGGGGTGTAGTAAGGCATCACTACCCATACACCAGTAAGTCAACATGCTGTTAAACTGGGGTTGCCACCCCTCCATTTTTTTCCAGACTATCCAGAAATCAAACTGATTCTCCAGTAGTCTAGAAAACACTTTACAAACTCTGGTATTCTGTTTCAAAAAGGAAACAGACTATCGGAGTTTGTAAATTGGCTGACTTACTATGTTTTTTTACAGAAAAGTATAGTAAATCAGACAAAAGCAGGCAGCAGGAATGAAAAAAAAGGATGTTCCCCTCCAAGTGATGTCATCATGACATCACAAATGGTCAGAATGTGGGTGGGAGAGGGGGTGGGATGGGCAGGGTTACTGGGGATGTGAGGGGTGTGGCTTTACTCCTGTTTTTACCATGATGAAAGGTGGCAACCCTATGTTAAACATTAATAAAAAACTTTTTAGAAATATCTCAATGGTATAAAGTTGTGGTTAAAAATATCAGTCTGTTACTAAAATATATAAAACAACTTTGCAGCTCTCCTTTTGTAGATGCTGTTAATGGAAGCACAATTGCTAACCATGTGGGTGTTCCTGCATCCAAATCTGGTTGCCAGGCTAATTCTCTGACATCAGTTCTTATCTCCCAATTCCTACCCTAGATTCAACTGGTACGTCTTGCAAGATACAAAATAAACATCTTTCTGTGTTACACTCTGATATGTGTCTATAAAGAACATTAGTCTCTCTTTTCTTTATTAGATAATGAAAACTGATCATACAGTCTTTTTCTGAAGTTTCTAAAAAGGAAGTACAGGTTTTCAATTTAGTCAAGTAGATCATCTCCTTACTGACACAGCTGTAAGCTTTTGTTGTTTTTATTGCTTGTCCCCTCACCTGTATATCAATGGTTTTACCTTCAGCTATGAATTTACATTGATGGCAGTAGCCACATTTATATATATATATATATATATATATATATATATATATTAGTCCAATAACGTCTCCTTGCTTTTTTTTCCAACTTATCTCTGATGTCACTTGCTCTTTTGCATACAAAAACAGGATTGTCACCCACTCTATTTCCTACCTCAGGAAAGTGAGAACAAATTTTCTCGCCAGAATACTATAACAGATGATGTGCATTTAACATTCAAAATACATTCAACAATACTATCTTCTTGTATTATGGCAACATAGCTTATGGACTAGCCAAAGCACAGTGTCAACTTACTGATATACTACTAAAAATGGACAAAGGCATCCTTTTTATAGACCTTATCAAGGTATTAGTCTTTGCTGATCACTCCTCCATTCTTAATCAAATAATTGAAATGGGTGTTAGTACAGAGGTTAGTTCTTGATTCTAGGACTTTTTAACAAACAGACATTTCTAAGAAAAAATGATTTCTCCATCTCTAATACAGATCCACTGACCAAAGGAATTCCACTAGGATCTATATTTGCCCCTTTACTTTTTTCAATGTTCAGTAGCAATCTATCACTTCTCACCAGGTTTATATGCAAATGATACAGTAATTTGGAGGTCAAGTCCTTAAACATTCAAATCCGGTACCAACTTGGAAATGGCCTTTACTCTCTAAACAAATAATTAAAGAAATACACGTTACTTACCAACCTCAATAAATATATTTTTTGAGACTCATCAACATTTCACAAAATTCCCCAACTCCTTAAATAAATTCAGTCCAATGCGGCTCTGTAGATTTATTCTCTTAACTCCCAATGACTGCATCCTGAGCTTTTTGACAAAAATCAAATTATGTCCTCACATTCTAAACAAATGTTTATATTGTTGGAACCAAAGGAGTTACTAAAGAAATGTAAATGTTAAACTTTTTTGCACATACATATCTTTATAGCAGCTGTGTTCATTAGATTCTAAGTCTTAAACTGGATTTCATAAGTCATAATAAACACAGTAAATATTAATGGTACCATATTTTGTAAATAACTTAAAATTGCAACAATCACTCAAGCTACACTCATACTATTAGCAGCATTCTGTTCACCCATCTGTTTGCTTTCATAAGAGGATAAACAGTTATATTCAGAAAATATAAAAATGATGACAATACAAATAAATATTACAAAAACAACAATTAACATCTCATAAGCAGTACTAGACAGAGTGGCATATTAATGGAGTTGTGCTGCCAATCATATAAGCTTTAAGATGAAAATGTTCATTAGTTTCCTTTGTTTTGATATTATTAATGTAAATATGAACAGACTATGTTAGATGCCTAGAGGCATCAGTGGGATGCAACTTCAAAAGTACCTGAAGGCATCATTAGGCTGTAATGAGTTAATAACATTCAAAATGAACCATTAACATCATTCAGCTACCTAGGTACTTGTCAAGACTAACCATGAATTACCAAACTTACACAGAAGAAAACAGAAATGCAATTACTGCTATCTTTTTTCTGGACTCAGAGAATCTCTCAGTTCCTATCACCACCAGCAAGATCTGCAAGAGGCAAAGGAAATCCAGTTAGTGATGTTTGAATACAGCGTCTCCCTACTTGCAACTGTCACAAGTAAAACTGCATTTCCCTACCAGACCATCGTAGGCAGATTATGTTGTTTTATTACAAACTCTTAAAATTCTGTACACTGTTGCCTTACATTCACAAAAGTTAAATGGCTACCTAACAAGAAGTCATCCAATCAATTAAAAAGTTCACTTCTATTTAAACTAATATGTCTTGATACCTTTTATCTTAATGTGGAAAAACTCACCACACCTGCCCATGTAATCAGGGACGCCCAGTCCATTTAGGACCCATTGTACAAGCCCCCAAATCCAAATTCCACATCAAACCATCATTTTTCCAAGCTAACATCTCTTCCCCTTTCTTAAAAGACATTTCTTCTTACTTCAAATTTAGACCACAATTTAAAACTTGTCTCCTAACATAATCTCACTGTAGGTACTTCCAGACAGAACATATCACCCAACCTTTCTCACACCTTCCATATTGCTCAACCTCTTAGCTCTGGTTGTTCCTACTATAACCGTTCCCTGTTATCTTTTCACTGCTTTCTCATCTATTCTTTTTAGCCTTATGCCAGAAAATGTTTTTTTTTTCCTTTTTCATACAGGATTATGCTTTATGTTTTTGCAATAACCCACAATTGGTGTTAGTATTTCAGGCTTAACTCATAATTGGTATGGTGTGCTCATATTTTAGTAAAGCCCAAGTGATCAAACAAAGCTAATCCATGGGTAAATCCTATGATAACCACATTCAGTTGTGAGTAATTAATATTATACACTGATATTATTTAAGAAAGAAATTGCTTACCTTTCTCAAACAATGGCTTTGTCAACTGGCACTTTATTGTTCTTCCACATTCTTCACTTTTACTACTCCAGTATGCATGCACCTCTACACTTACACAGTACACCATGGCAGCTCTTCCACATTCACTTTTACTACTCCACTGTGCATGCACCTCTACGCTTACACGGTACACCATGACAGCTCTTCCACATTCACTTTTACTACTCCACTATGCATGCACCTCTAGACTTACACAGTACACCATGACAGCTCTTCCACATTCACTTTTACTACTCCACTGTGCATGCACCTCTACACTTACACTGTACACCATGACAGCTCTTCCACATTCACTTTTACTACTCCACTGTGCATGCACCTCTACACTTACACGGTACACCATGACAGCTCTTCCACATTCACTTTTACTACTCCACTGTGCATGCACCTCTACACTTACACGGTACACCATGACAGTTCTTCCACATTCACTTTTACTACTCCACTGTGCATGCACCTCTAGACTTACACAGTACACCATGACAGCTCTTCCACATTCACTTTTACTACTCCACTGTGCATGCAACTCTACACTTACACTGTACACCATGACAGCTCTTCCACATTCACTTTTACTACTCCACTGTGCATGCACCTCTACACTTACACGGTACACCATGACAGCTCTTCCACATTCTTCACTTTTACTACTCCACTATGCATGCACCTCTACACTTACACGGTACACCATGACAGCTCTTCCACATTCACTTTTACTACTACACTATGCATGCACCTCTACACTTACATGGTACACCATGACAGCTCTTCCACATTCACTTTTACTACTCCACTATGCATGCACCTCTGCACTTACACGGTACACCATGACAGCTCTTCCACATTCACTTTTACTACTCCACTATGCATGCACCTCTACACTTACATGGTACACCATGACAGCTCTTCCACATTCACTTTTACTAATCCATTATGCATGCACCTCTACACTTACATGGTACACCATGACAGCTCTTCCACATTCACTTTTACTAATCCATTATGCATGCACCTCTACACTTACATGGTACACCATGACAGCGCTAATGTGCTGTTGAAAAAAAGAGAATCCTTAGTGGTTTGCCCATCTCTCTCTTTCTTTTTTTTTTTCCTGAAACCATAACATCAGGCATTATCAGAATTGTGAGTGATTTGGCAGAAAGATTAGATGTTTATAATCACAGGGGCAAACACATGAGAAAATGACGGCTGTTCTGCTGATGTCTGGACAGTCGAGACTTAAAAGCATTACAACAGGTCATACTGTTAGCAAGAGTAGTTTTAACTGTCCACATATTTGCAGAATGTCCTGATTTTTTTCCCCACATTTTGCCTGGTCTCTTGTAAAATATCAAAATAGCTTTTTTAGCATATTCTAATAGAAAGTCTGACTGTTTAATAATAGTTTAGCAACCAGACTTTTTTCCCATGGAATATGCTCAATTTACAACAGGAAAGGTGATTTCAGTGCCCAATCATTGTGCACATTTTGGTTTACTAATTACCCGCTGTAGTACAACTGTAAATACTGTGTGATGTTTACGTACATATTTGTGAACTTTTCTTTTCTTGAAGTATATAATTCCTGTTTGTGTGACACACTATTAGTTTTCATTGTATTCACATGGGCTGTGCCTGAATTTAGCCCACTGTGATTACTGCACTACTCCAGTAAACAGACATGACAGATAAATGTGTGTTTCAAAGTATCTGACTGAAATGCGTAGACATGGTGAAGTGAGCAATATACAACACAACCACGTTAGATGCAAAAACACACACACCATATAAATTTTTTTTAAATCATTGACATCCCTTCACTTTTGCCTACATTGACACCTGGACTAATGGTGTACAACATGAATAGGTCTGCTCAGTTGCTATGATTGGAATGTCTTCCTACATCAGTGTGTGATGCATTATTCCACATGCTATGATGCAAAGTGTGCATGTCATACCATTACTTCACTGTAGTTCCCAGATTGTATGACAACTATTAATGTTCTGTACTGTTTCTGTCACTGCACTTTCCTTGGCTCCATATAATTACTTATTGTGCAACTGAAGGATATTCATGTTCAACAGATGAATACCTCTTTTATTCCCTCTTGGGGATATTTAAATACCAGAAAAGTCATGTGACAACTAGTAAGAACATCAGCATAATCAAATTCATTTAAATACTTTTAACAAGACAGTGAATAAAAACAGAATTATTTTAAAACAGTGGTAAAACGCACATTTATGAAAAAATACATTGTTAAAAGAAATGTTTTTCTTATCGTAAAACAGCAGCCCTCATTAACAGACTGCTGATGAAAACAGTGTTTTACTGCTGGAAAAACTACTGAATTGAATTTAATCTGCCAGAAAAGTTCATGTACTTCTAAGTGAGTTTTCCAGTCATAATCCTCAGGGGCTTTTCACTACCTGGTCCAAAATACAAAAAAAAAAAAAAAATGAAATTGCACAAATTCTTGTCAGGTAATAGAATGCCTATATAAAGCATTTGTTGTATCATGCATTTTAATGCTTTATGCATGCTGACAAATGGATTTCCTCAATGCATGTTCAGTCTTCCAAATGTAGAATGCACTGCAAGAGGGCACTGGTGCACAGTAGGTTTCATTCTGAAGAAATCTAGGATTGTTTAGATGAAAGAGCTAAATTAACTCTGTATTTAGGTTTATAGTTTCATAGGTATACAATAAGCTAACGATGACAAAAGACTTTTTAAGCCTAGCCATGCATCCCAAATCTCTGACAAGTTCTGATACCCTTGGTAAGTGTAAGCAGGGGCTTGGTTGGTTAAACATTTACAAGCAGGGACTGGGAGATGAACCATTTATAGAGACATATGTGTCAAACCAGTGCTGAATTTCCCATTCCTCATTCAGTTGTCTAAGTTACACTTGAATTGGTTTAGGGAGGAACTTTGCTTCACATGGATGGGGAGCCTGTTCCAGAAACAGGGTAGTCTTTGGGATATATACCGGGCTCTCCATCAGGTCCTATTTATATCACAAGCAAGGTTGAAGTCTTTAGAATGGGTAATTCTGGTGCTGCTTGTTGTGCAGATATGCAAGAGGTCCATCAGAGTGGGGTCTGACAATGCCTTGTATGCCAGCCATACATCTCTCCTCGACCGAATACAGGAATAGGACCTTGAGGCTGTCTGCATAGGACATGTTACTTACACCCTGTATTCTTTTTAGTGAGCAACTTCTGTGTATGTTCTAATAGTTGGATATGCCTTGTTAGGTACATACCAAAGGGGGCATTGTATTCAATAATAGGTCTGATGAATGCCAAATACAGTGGAACAATGACTTCCTTGGACCTAGATGCAGTACCTTTCACTACTGTAGAAAGTACCTTATTATACTGCCTTGGACTGACATGTTTTCATCTGGACTTGTGTTCATTACATGTTTGAGGTTGGTTTGGTGTTTGGTTTCTGTGTTTTATATCATAATGACTGCAGCAGCATCAGATTATGGTGAATCACTGAATTCAGCTACTTGCACTGAAATACAGAACACCTCTTGCTGTTTAAGAGGATACTTCAGAGTTACAGCAAAGTGTGGGAAATATTACACTTTTAATACAGCTTACTAAACAGATCTCTTTGTTTACTTACGCAATTGCTACAGTGCAGAGGACGCAGAATGGGGCAGACAGCTTGCAACAACTAAAGAACACAGTAAATGTAAATAATTGTGGTGGCGTTGGTGCTATTTCTGTAACTAGTGGTCCACACTGTAGTAACACACTATATGATAGGCTGGATATAAAAACATCTTTTCTGCCATCAGCAGACTGTGCTGATAAAAAGTAACGGAACTTTTAAATATTGAATCTCATTTAAAATTGTTTGAGAACAAGAGTAATATATATAAGACCTTGGAGATGGACATTGCTTTTCTTAAAGAAAGTTTGCAGAGTCAGCATGAACCAAAGGGGCACAGAGTGTGAAAATTCACAAATGGTATTGTGAGTGGCTGTTTATATTCAGAGCTTGTTGAACTGTTCGATCATACAGTGCTGTAAATTATGGACTTGCATAGAAGACATAACTTGTATTATGACATAAGTTATTAGAAATGGAAATTATAACTCAGGACATTAAAAAACTTGACCAAATGATTAAAGATGATTTTTGTTTGAATTTTAAGAAAAATGAGTTTGAGGCCATTTTTCAGCATGTTGATAACAGGTGCAACATCATTGCAAACAGGAAAAATAAGTAGTTAGGTTACAATTAGTAAGATTACAATCAGGATAAAGTATATCCCCTGTATGCCTTCTAAGAAAACTTCAATTCATGAAAATCAAGGTAACAGCTTAGCCAATTAACCTGTTTAGTGGAAGTCTCTGATTACTGTGAAGGTAATAACATTACTACCACCCAAGGCACTGGCAATGACATTTTTTTCAAGAAGGTCAGACCAGACAGCAACCAACAGCTATTACCAGAACTGTCAGGGTGGATTGGAATTCCACCTATCAGGAAGGAATTCACACCGGAACAGAGGAAGTAGGAATAATAGGGTGAGGGGTTGAGGATGCCATGTATAAGCCAGACCACAGTTCTCATAAAAAGGGTGGCTTTAAAATCTTTAACTACATTGTTATGGAGATTGCCTTTTTTGATCTTATTATAAAAGAGCTTGCTTTTGTGCCTGCGACACCTTTCTTTAAAGTAGACTGCAGTAAGGAACTAAAATTGTTCCTGTATAAAAATAATCTGGAACTGCTCCTAGCTAACAGCAAGGTAATACCATGGTAAGTGATCATCTAATGCAGACTGATAAAAGCATGTTTAATCCCCACTCTCCACATCCCCACAGGATGGTTTATGCATCCCTGTGAAAAACTGAGCTGTGTGATTTGGCAGACAGGAAAGGAAACAGATGTTTATATAGCCTGCCCAGGGATGTATCTAGATTGCTTTCCATCTTAAAACAGTGCAGGCTTATTTGTGCTATGTAACTTGATGGGAGGAGGTTCATGCATATGGAATACCATGATTTTGTTGGGAAAATGACTGAAATGTTAATGGAAACTTCTCTGTAACAGTCGGTGTCACTTAATGAAGTAACGACTGTATACAGGCACATTGACACATATTGCTATGATCTGTTGTTAGAAAATTTTATTTCACCTAACTTGTTTAAGTTCTAACAAGTTGACTATCCTGTTATTCCAAGGATTTCTGGTATTCCCCTAGGCCCATAAGTGCCTTGTCGACCCACCAGTGAGACACACAGTTGCTTCAGGAAAGTCTAAAACTGAGAATTATGCTAAATACATTAATCAGAGGTTAAAGCAGTGTTTGATGACAGATGTCATGTTTTGAAAGACGTCTGACATTTTTTCAAAGCCACAAGTGGTATTAGACTTGAACAGGATGTCATTTTTGGCACAGATAATGTAACTGACATCTTTTCTTGTTTTCCACACAATCTATTAGTTTAATTATGCCTCAATGGAAAGTCACTGTTTCACACACTAGGATGTTAGAATGTTAACTGAATTTTTGCAGCTTGTACTTGAAAATAATGTTTTTGTTTTTCAAGGATGAGTACATTAAACAGAGAACTGGTATTGCTATGGGGTGCAAGCTGCACCCCAACTTATGCCAACATGGTGAGGCATGTTTGGGAAACCAGATATGCTTTTGCAAGTGAGTGGTTTCAACATCTGCAGCTATATCTATGCATTACAGATTACATATTTTTGACAGGTGGACCATATTTGGTTACATTTTATGAGTTTTTGAACTCTACAACAACATTTTTAAAATTTGCACACTGGTCTTATAATTTTGTGAATTACCTTTATGTGATTATCTATAAAATCTTGCTGAGAACTGTTTTCAGTCAGTAACATATCAGAAGCCAACTTTTTCCAATTCTTACTTAGATTACTAATGTTACCATTCCCTCAAACAAAAGGCTTGTATAGTGAGGGGCACATGGTAAAAGTGTCATAAATGACCTCTAGTGAATTATGTTTCCAACAGGAGATAGAAACTTTAAAGAAGATATTTTTAGAACAAGGGTATCCACTTGACTTGTTAGGAGGTACTGAATTGCAAATTTTGAATGAGAGAAATTGTAGATTTAAACTATTACTAGGGAATGGTGAATAATCTATGAGTACTAGTGACAGAATATTCTAGTGGATGTATGCCAATGAATAAAATTCTTAAGATTCATACAGCTATTTGGGAAAGTAAAATTGTGTGAGATATTTTGAGCTGACAGTAATTTGAGTGAGTGATTTTATATTCTATATAACTTTTTAATTTGGTGCAGTGGTGGGGTTCTGGTTTTTACCTGGTAGCTAATTTAACTATTTTATTGCAGTATTGCTCAAGTTTTGCAAGGTGGGTTGAATGTCAGTTTGTGAAGATGGCTGTAGTATATAAGAGTGCTAGAAATAGATAAACAGTTGTGCGTTTGTAAGTGCACATTATTAAATAGGACTTTGCCCTCTATACCAGTCCAAGTTGGTAGTTTCTTTCTTAAGTACCTATTGGACATAGAAGTCAAAATTTAGACTTTCATCAATGATAACACATAGGATTTTTATGTGGGAAAAAGATACAATAATGGCACCACTGTAGGAAAGAAAGATGCAGTTAATTTTGACATTACAGTTTGACTTGGTGAATAAGATTAGCTTTTTTTTTTTTTTTTTTCAATTGAGGCAAAGGACAGGAGCAGAGAAAGGCGATGTTCTGAAGCTCAGGTATTGTTTTGGTTATACAGATAATGCCTGACTCATCTGATTTTGAATAAGGGCTAATAGAAATATATCTTTCTGACTGAAAAGTGAGCTGCTAAGAAGGAAAGTTGCTTAGGCCCTCAAATAGTATAAGTGTGCCAGCTTAAACAGTTCTGTATGCCTGAAATCTGCGTATAGAAGGTATCTTTTAAAAGTTCTGATAATTTTCACTAAGCTACATATTTCATATGGGAAGCCCTCAAACTCAAAGAATTATACAGTATGTATAGTTGTACTTCATTAAACTAAGAACAGGATGCAACCGTGGCTGTGAGACAGAAAGGGATAAAAGCTCTTACTATGCCCCAGATAATCTGTGTTCAGTTACTGGCATGGATGGTGAATGGGCTACAAATGAGGGGGGGGGGGTGAATAACAGATATTGGCTCACCCATCCTGGGGGAGGGAGGCATCCTAAAATCACCACATTAAGTGATGTATTGACTATTCAGGCTCTGTGCTACATACACAATGAGACATTTAGTCAGGAGTCTAGGCAGGAACGGAAAGACAGATGCACCTCCAAATGGTAGTATTTACATGGAGCAGGAGGCTGGGCAGGAGTGGAAATGCAGATGCACCTCCAAATGGTAGTATTTACATGGAGCAGGAGCAGAAACGCAGATGCCCCAACAAATGGGAGTATTTACATGGACATGCAAGACTGCTGCAAGGCAGTGATAGTTAAGACATCAAACCTGCAGTAGTATGATGCTGGTGTGGTGTTGCCATTCACCTTACGTGCCCCAGATATCAGCCAGGTAGAGTTCAGTAGAGGCTGAGAAGGGCAAGTAGACTCTGTGCCTCCCATTAGTTGCAACAGGGACAGAAAAAAAACACAGAACGTAAAATATGTGAACTTTTCAGTAAAGTATTAGTAATTAAAACTAAATACAGTATAATTTAAAAAATGTTTAAAGTGACATATTAATGTACAGTATACTTGTGATGAAGAAAAGCACACTAATTGCAGAAAATATGGTAAAACACAAGGAGGACAGAAAATTAAAGTATTAAGTGGCTTCTTTTTTGAGGTTGTTTTGCATCATGTACATTCCAGTGTGTGGGATTAAACTCAGACAAATAAATATATTAACTTTGAAGTTAAAGAACTATTGAATAAATGGAATATTTGTTATAATACCATATATTATTTTTCTCTAAGACCATGTGGTCTTGGTAACAGTATAGCTGTTTGGGAAGAATATGTGGGTGCAGTGGGACACAGCCCTCCTTCTAAGGTATGTGTGTGTATTAATTAGGAATGCTTTGATTTATTTATTTAAATCATCCTATTTTTTGCATTCCTTTCATCTGTACTCATAGGTGTCAATACTTTGTATAAATGCAAATATTACATTTGTTTGAGCCAGAAATCAACTTACTAAATTTCTGATAGGTACCCCTGTTTTATAAGTGCATCATTTAGAGCATTAAAGTGTTACTAGTCATCAACACACACTCTGATAATAAGATCAAACATAGACAATCCAGTCACTAGCCAGAGCCATTTGTGACTTATGTACAACCCTGAATGATACCACCATTTCCTCTTTTAGGTGTGTGACCTTTAATTATGTTGTAATCAATGTTGCAGTTACAGCAAACAATGTATAAAACAAATTGAAAACAAAAACCATCGACCACTGTGTAAGGCAGAAACAGCAATAAAGCACAGACCAGGAACTTGAAGCAGAAGGAATTTAATAAAAAGCACACCGACTGAGCGCTTTCACCAGTAAAACTGGCTTCTTCAGAGTCGTATGAACACACCCAGCATCACATCTCTTTAATATCAATGCCAAGAATCAATTATTCAATTATCCAATAATTATTGTTACTAAAATCTGGTGGATTAATCACATCTAACACTTAAATGCATCTACCATAGATTTTGAATGCTTACAGTATTTAATTAATACATCTAATCAAGGTTTTTTTGTATATTATTGTTTTTAGTTTGATGTTTGATGGTCAATAACAACATAAAAAAATATATAATGTGTAAATATGTATATATTATAAACCTCAAGTTAATTTAACTAGTTCTAATAAAATGCTCACATTTGACCACACTGTAAAAAACACAACAAAAGCCAAAACAATAACCCCCATATTCAAAACATAAAATGTATGATTATATGTATATATAAATAGTTATGTTTCTACTAAAAAGTATATGTAAAACACAATAAATCCGTACATAATGTTACATATAAAGTTAAATATATGTGTACTACAGATGTTGTAATTGCTGTGTGTAATAACACTTAGTTTAAATAAAATATGCCCTATGCTTCAACTTGGGTTTTAAAGAAATACATTCGTTGAGCCCAGGAAACCTTGTGGCATTCAATCTAATCTGCCACTCCATTTCATGTAGTGCAACACTGTTGTTAATGTCACAGTTGGCATTTGATTTCACTCGATCAACTATAAAGAATAAAAACTTCTTAAATTCATTGCAGTCTTTTGTGTGTAAATAAAGAGCATTGTGTTCATCCTTTCTTCTGATAGAACTACAATGCTCTCCTATTCCTTCTTTAAGGCTTCTCGTAGTCATGCCTACATAAAATGCTTCGCATGACATACAGGAAGCAATATACACACAATTCCTAGTGCTGCAATTACATAACCCAGGACAGGCAATAGTGCGTTTAAATCCAGCTACACTCAGATATGTTCCCTCAGCAATGTACCTACATCCCTTGCAACACTCACATTTGCCCATACGAGATCTCACATACCCATTGTTTGTCTTCTCTAATGTATCCTTTAAATTATAACCCCTGCCATAAACTATAACAGGTGCCTTACCCAAAATTGCTTTGGTGTCCCTACTCAGGAAATAGTCCCATAAGCTCCTAAGACTTGCACATAACTCAGGTGCCTTGTCATTATATTTAAGTTTAAGTCTTGGAACATCCTCTCCTGTGTTACTGTTCTTTTTGTTTTTGGTATCCGGGGTCAGTAATACATCCCCCCTAACTTTTAAAATTGGTGTGTATTTGTTTTTTCTCTTCCTGTAAACCTCTCTTTTGATGTTGATTAATAAAGCCAGGGGGTAGCTCCTTTCAAGAAGCATTCCTATGAGTATGTACATTTCTTTTATAAATAATTCATCATCACTAATCAGTCTAGATAAATGGACCATTCGGCCCTTCACTAAGCCCTTCCTTTGGTTCAATGGATGACAACTTGAAAAATGTAACATGGAATTTGAATAACTCGGTTTCCTGTATATAGTACTTGTTAATTCCATTTCACTTTTTGAGATTTTAATGTCTAAATAATTGGCAAAGTCTGTACTCCAATTTTATGTGAATTTGAGGAAGTCTGTACTGCCATTTAAATGTGCAACAAATTCCTCAACACTTTCTTCATCCCCTTTCCATAATATTAACAAGTCATCAAGAAACCTGTTATATAATATAATGTTGTCACAAAATCTAGATTCAAAAATATACTCTTTTTCCCATGCCAAAAGAACCAAATTCGCATAAACTGGGGCGCAACGAGCCCCCATTGCTACCCCAGTTTTTGAATCTACATAGGTTTACAGGAAGAGAAAAAACAAATACACACCAATTTTAAAAGTTAGGGGGGATGTATTACTGACCCCGGATACCAAAAACAAAAAGAACAGTAACACAGGAGAGGATGTTCCAAGACTTATACTTAAATATAATGACAAGGAACCTGAGTTATGTGCAAGTCTTAGGAGCTTATGGGACTATTTCCTGAGTAGGGACACCAAAGCAATTTTGGGTAAGGCACCTGTTATAGCTTATGGCAGGGGTTATAATTTAAAGGATACATTAGAGAAGACAAACAATGGGTATGTGAGATCTCGTATGGGCAAATGTGGGTGTTACAAGGGATGTAGGTACATTGCTGAGGGAACATATCTGAGTGTAGCTGGATTTAAACGTACTATTGCCTGTCCTGGGTTATGTAATTGCAGCACTAGGAATTGTGTGTATATTGCTTCCTGTATGTCATGCGAAGCATTTTATGTAGGCATGACTACGAGAAGCCTTAAAGAAAGAATAGGAGAGCATTGTAGTTCTATCAGAAGAAAGGATGAACACAATGCTCTCTATTTACACACAAAAGACTGCAATGAATTTAAGAAGTTTTTATTCTTTATAGTTGATCGAGTGAAATCAAATGCCAACTGTGACATTAACAACAGTGTTGCACTACATGAAATAGAGTGGCAGATTAGATTGAATGCCACGAGGTTTCCTGGGCTCAACGAATGTATTTCTTTAAAACCCAAGTTGAAACATAGGGCATATTTTATTTAAACTAAGTGTTATTACACACAGCAATTACAACATCTGTAGTACACATATATTTAACTTTATATGTAACATTATGTATGGAATTATTGTGTTTTACATATACTTTTTAGTAGAAACATAACTATTTATATATACATATAATCATACATTTTATGTTTTGAATATGGGGGTTATTGTTTTGGCTTTTGTTGTGTTTTTTACAGTGTGGTCAAATGTGAGCATTTTATTAGAACTAGTTAAATTAACTTGAGGTTTATAATATATACATATTTACACATTATATATATTTTTTATGCTGTTGTTGACCATCAAACATCAAACTAAAAACAATAATATACAAAAAAAACTTGATTAGATGTATTAATTAAATACTGTAAGCATTCAAAATCTATGGTAGATGCATTTAAGTGTTAGATGTGATTAATCCACCAGATTTTAGTAACAATAATTATTGGATAATTGAATAATTGATTCTTGGCATTGATATTAAAGAGATGTGATGCTGGGTGTGTTCATACGACTCTGAAGAAGCCAGTTTTACTGGTGAAAGCGCTCAGTCGGTGTGCTTTTTATTAAATTCCTTCTGCTTCAAGTTCCTGGTCTGTGCTTTATTGCTGTTTCTGCCTTACACAGTGGTCGATGGTTTTTGTTTTCAATTTGTTTTAAGTTGGTTCCTGCATTGGAACTGTTTATTTTGTTTTAAATGTATAAAACAAATCAGTGAATATGCTATTTTTTTATCATAATAATAAAATGCAGTTTCTCCTAGAATATAGCACCTTTATTGCAAATAATTGTATCGGTAGCCAGATTAGTACTTTTCAAGATAGATGAAACAGAAGTCAAACTTGCATATTAAATTAAAGTGCTGACTGCTTTTTTATTAGGCATGTTTTTTTTAATAAATGGAGCACTCTGAAAGGACATTCTGTGATTTATTAGGCTGCTGATAATGTCCCATGTTTGGCATAAAAAAGGTAAGGTAATATCAAGAACATTTTCTTTCACATCACCGATAAAACTGACAGGAATATATATACCTGTGTTTTTTGTAAGCCATGTAGAAATATTTTAAGTCCCTTTGTTATGGTTTATGATTATGCTAAGTGTATTAATCTAAAATGAACATTCAGTAGTGCTTCTATAGGGGTGGTTTATTCTATCACCTGTCAGACATGTAAAGTTTTTTTATGCACATTAATATGACTATCTGACATTTGAATCAGAGAATGAATGAGCATTATAAAGCTATTAAAATGCAAACAGATTAATGCTTTATTCAAATATTGATTTGTTCTTCATTTTGTAACTTTGCTTTTTTATTATCAGTGGTACTAGAATTAATCAAAGGGTTAGAAACTGGGGAAAAACTGCATTACAATTATGAAGCTGAGTAGCACATTAAGATGAATGGCACCAACTTTCCAGGGATCAACCACTTAGCCGTTATACTTTTTTTTTTTTAAGTTAAAACTGCAAAAGTTAATTGAGTTGAGTTGTATTTTAACAAAGTGTTTCAGCATATATGTGTTAATTCAGTATTCATAATCTCATAAGTTACTAGTTGTCATTTAAGTTGGCATTTCTCTTGAGAAGTTATTTCATTTACATGATGAAAGCGCATAATATATTTTTTTAGTCCAGTGACTAGTGTGGGTTATTTTTAGATTCTGTTTGCAAGTTCCATCACCGGGTAGTATATTCAATTTGTGTTTTTACTGTATGACATCTAATGGAGTCATAAGACTTTTTTTTTTCAGGATTTTACTATAAACTTTGGATGAGTTTTATCAACTAATTTAAAAACTAAATGACTATATTGCCAAAGTTTCCAATTTGCTGCAAACTACAAATATTTCCAAAACAAATCAGTATGAAGTTTACATCTTTAAGTTGATCAGATAATCTCCTGGTGTTTCCCCAAGTCAACTGTTTAAGTAATTTTGAAAAATATATATTTCTCCAAAAATGCTTTTGTGTTTGTCCAACTGATAAATCAACAACTACAGACTACAATAATGACAATTCTTTTATTGAGTTTCAGGTGTTTTCCCCCTTTATGAGAGCATTAAAAACAGCAGGGTTCAAAAAGGATTTAATTTTTTTTAAGATATCAAGCAATCTAAAAAAATCATTTTTATATCAATAATTGTGACTACATGGAGATAGACAATGTATAAACAGAAGATGATTGACTCATATCAGAGGTGGAAAATCTTACTAATCTAGTCACTATAGATTTCATATTTACCAGTTACAAAGGTTTACAAATACATTAATGTTCTATCACAGTGATAATATTAAAAGAGATTATAAGAGGCAAGAGTGATTTTGAAAAGTGGCAAAAAGGTCTTCTACTGTAGTGACAGGACAAATGCAATTCCTGTTTACTCTACTGGATGGAATGATTATTATTTTTTTACTACAAAGTGCATTAGCCCAGCTGGTAATATCAAATTATCAGCTATAAAAATTTATACCTTTGGAATGTTTTGTATGTCCCATTTGTTCTTATATATAAAATAAGTTATAGTTTTATAGGTAAGTACTAGAATAGTTATACTTCAAGGCCATTTAAAGCCTAACCTAGCCAACTTCCTTTATTGTACTCAAATTAGCATATCCCATTCAGGTAGAGACTGGCCTTACCCATCCCTTGGTCGATAATATATATTACCCCAATGAGAATACCTGGTATCATACCAGAGATAATTTAAGGGGATCCATGCATGGGATAAAGTATTTAGAAGCTGCCTCTTTCCATAAGTCATACAGGGGGCAGTCTTGAAGTACAGTTTCTATTTCCCATCCATAATTTGAAGTTGCACTCAAATATAGGTAGAGATGAACTTTGCTTTATGTGGCTAGAAAGTCTGGCCTTATATCCTTTTAGTAATGCACCTCTGTGGGTACCTTGGAACTGATTCACATTACGTAAGCATGACATCATAAAGCACGTGTCAGCAAGTGCACAACCATCAGAAGCCACATCAGCATTAATATTGGAGGGATGTAAAGAAACATTATAACAATCCAAATTCCACTCTGTAAAATAAAGAAACATTATAACAATCCAAACTACACTCTGTAAAATGAAGAAACATTATAACAATCCAAATTCCACTCTGTAAAATGAAGAAACATTATAGCAATTCAAATTCTGCTCTGTAAAATAAAGAAACATTATAACAATCCAAACTACACTTTGTAAAATGAAGAAACATTATAACAATCCAATTCCACTCTGTAAAATGAAGAAACATTATAACAATCCAATTCCACTCTGTAAAATGAAGAAACATTATAACAATTCAAATTCCACTCTGTAAAATGCAAACGTGATGATGATGATAATGAAAGACTCCTGTCTGTGATATAGGCACAAATATAATAACACCAGTGTCACAAATAAAGTGTTAATATTCCCCAGTGACCCAACAAGAGCCACAAAAACAACAATGTGTAATTGCACAGATTTGTTTTTCTACTGTTTTATCCTCAAAAGGTGATGTACTATGCCTTAGTGAATATAAAAACAGTTGGACAAAAATAAAAAGCATAACCTTGTGCTGCAATTTTCTCTCTTGACTACAGTTATTTCAGCACCATCATGAATTGTGTACTTTGTTAAAGATATTGATATGAAAAAAAATGCTACAATACTGTACTCACATGTATTTTCAGGAGGATCATCCTACATGACTCTTACAATAAGTTTGACTTAGCACTTTTCCAGTTTAATATAAGAGACGTCTTCAGGAATATCTGAGTACAAGATAAGTGGGTGTCACCTATATAAAATTCTGTATTCATTCTCACTTTAAGATAATTTATGTGGAACAAAGGCAGTATTTTGAATGACTGAAGCCAAAACAACACAGGAGTTTGTTTCAGTATGCTGGGAGTGTGTATCCTAGTGTAATGCGGGGCCAAATGTGAGCATAATGTGCATGTCTGAGCATGAGTTATATATCTGATGGGTAAGATGGGATGCATGCAATCAACTGCAGTAAACATCAGTATACTCTTTACACATACATGTACACGAACGCTGCCCCCCCCCCACACACACACACACTCAACCATATGCAGGCATGTGCACATACAGATGCATACAAATCTGTTACAAGCATAGATGGAGTTGGAAGAGAGTTTGTTATGACGACTGTTTCTAGAAAGAGGATCAGAAACTACAGTTTAGATAAACTGAAAATGTTTGTACTATTATAGGAAATGTAATTTTGCTCTAGAATCAGTTAGAACAATGCAGACAGTCTTGGCAATACACATAGGATTTATCAGTTTACGCGCTCAAATTTTATTTATGTTCGATAAGAATTTAATGCGTCAGTGAAAGTATTTTTTTTTTAAACTAGGTGCTGCTTAGTATGATGTCCTCAAATGCACATGTGCTACTTTGCAAGAGTTCTGAAAGAAAGCTTGCATACTGCATAGGCAATCAGAACCATATCATGGTCAAATGGGGCCCTAGGCAGGTTAATAGATTGGGGCCCCCCAAAGCAGCTCCTCTTGCAGCAACCCTCTAAACCCCACTTTGCAGCAGCCCCCTGCCCAGCCATTCCAGTGTTCAGTTACTTGGCTATTGCTCCCCATTTACCATAAACACTGTTCAAACCTATCAGTGTATGTACTGTTTTCTTATTTACTGTTACAATAATTACAGATATTGAAATAAAATAGCACAAACACCGAGAGCCATTTGCTAAACAAACAGCACACAATGAAAACAGACTTAGCTTGAGCAGTAAACTTCTCTGCCCTTGAAACTCCTATTCCTTGAAATGGCATAGAAAACAACATTCAAAGAAAATGCATCAAGCCAGTGGAGAATTAAGTTAAGCTTTAGGCTGTTTTCAAACCATAGGCTCTTTGCACACATTTTACGGGCCATGCATGCATGCCTGTGTTCTTTAATTCACCATGCTGATTGTATTAAATGATATTCCTTATATAATACAGCACCACTAGTTAGGATGTGTTTTAAATTTGCAGTTTTGAACATTCTTCCGATAAGAAATAAAACAAAATGTACTGTCATTATACCGCCGCCCAACAACAATTAAAATAAAACAATCCATAAATTATCTGGGGATTTCATTTTGTCAAAATATGGTAGAGTTCAAAATAATATTGTTAAAATACAGCAAAATGCAGTACAAGACTGTAGCAGATGGGATAATTTAAAACTTCCTTTCTTATCAAATGTTGCAATTGTTAAGATGAACATACTACCTAGATTTCTATTTGTATTTATGGCTTCTCAAGTAATAGTATTTAACAAATTCTTTAAAAGGTTCCACTTGTACTTGGCTAAATTTATATGGTCCCCTAAATCCATTAGGATTTCTTACTATAAACTAATGCAGCTGAAAGTGAATGGGGGACTTAATTTACCAGATTTCAGACTATATTTTAACATCATTAGCAGGAAATTAATAAACATTGCTGAACATTATTTGAATGAAAACTCATGGTCACCCTTCTGGCTAGAATTGTACCATAAATATGTTAAATCACTCAGCTTTAACCATAAAGCTCTCCCCTTTCTTGATAAAAGGAACTTGATAACCTATAAAGTAGTTACCCCAATAAAAATTTTTATAATCAATTTACAAAAACGTTTTTATCATTAAATTTATCTACTCCTTTGGCAACTCTGTAACCTATACACCTTAATCCGAATCTAAAACTTAATAACTCAGTGTTAAACCTAAACAACTTTCCACTGTTAAAAGAAAAGCGAATCCATGACTTCTTTCCCTTTCGTAATTCTACCATCACAGAGATAAGAGACAAACTAAAGTTACCCAAGAGCTATGCTGTAATTTTAAGACAGATTAAGGAATTGTGCTCTGGTTTATTATCTAATAATAACTTACTGGATAAATTATAGAGACTTGCAAATCACTTTGGAAATTAACCTTGTTAAAGAAAAAAAATTATCTCAAGTACATACAACCAGATTATTGCAATTAAATACCAGTATGATATTTTATTTTCAAACGTTTGGGTTAAAACACACCCCTCCATCTCTAATTATAAAATAAAACAATCTATAAAACTAGCCTATAAATCAATTCCCCTGAAAAAACTTTCATATTCACAACTCACGATTTTAAATAATGCATACCTCACTCCTACAGTTTTACATAAATGTAACCACTTCTCACCCTTTGGTCCTTACTGTGAATCTCAGAGAGCCAATCTTTACTATACATTCTGAAGTTGTAAGTGTGTTTATAAACTTTGAAACTCTCTAGCGGTTCAACTTCAAAAGATGGGGTTACGAAAACTCAGCCCTATCATGGGAATTAACCATGCTTCACATTCCTTCCCCTGGCCTGACTACAGTACAAACCTACATTTTGATTACCGTTTTATACTAGTTAAACTATATATTGCATCAAATTGGGTAGACAGATCAGTTACATGGGGGGAGGGGTTCAAACAAATGGCAATGAGGCATTTGAGAGCTCATAAACTTGTGTTGTATAACTGTAAAACTCACTCTCAATTCTTTGAATATTGGGATTTACTATTCAAGCATATTTTGCAATAAGTATCTAATCTTTAGTATTCCTAATTTATTTTTTGTCAAATATCCTCTAATCTCCTTACCCTTTAATTAGCTTTCAAATGACTGACTTCATATTTCAAAAGTATCTTAATTCTTTCTATAGATTTTCTGACCCCTTTTCTCTCTCTTGCCTTTGATTCTCCCTTCGCATATCTACTAAATCTCACAGATGTGTATTTTTTCTTTCTTTGTTTTTTCTGTTAATTAAGGTGACTGACACTTTTGTAAATATATGTAATATAGTTTATTCATGGTTATTTTGTTATTAACTAATCTGCAAGCTTACTGTTATTGTCAAGCTTTATTGGAAAAGGTGTTTTATTGTATAAAATAAAGATTATGGGGAAAAAAGAAATAAGACAAAATGTGTGAACCAATAATGACAAAATTACCCATTTCAAACAATTTCAATCATAAAAAAGCCACTCAAATTTCTGTCATTACAATTCACCAATATCACTCAATAAGCACAATTTCTGCAGAAGTAAAAGTCATCGGAATAATTCTGTATTAAAGAGATCTGTAAGTAATGGGGAGGTTGCCACACTGGCAAGAAACTTTGCATTTCAATGTTTCATCTACAGATTCAGTGCTTGCTGTCCTTGAATAATTAATTGCCTATGTTACATTAAAAAAAATTGGTAAGTCAGTAATACTGCAATTGGGAATGAGTGACTAGGCATCTCATACAAAAGACAACAAACTCAGGAGTGCAAAATGCCTAACCCTCTTAAAATGCACCAGATCATCAGTAAGTTAAAGGGCACTGCAATATCCACACTCCATCTATATGGTGTGGGACTAAAATCCCCAGCCTTCTGTACCAAAGGCAATTATGCTACTAACACTGCTTTCTAATTCTACAGCAGAAACAGTGACTACCATTTGCTAAAAAAAAGCACAAACAGTGACTACCATTTGCTAAAAAAAATGTTACTTGCACATTGAAAATGGACTTAGCATGAGCAGCAGTAAACCTGTCTTCCACTGAACCTCACAATTCCATGGAAATGCACTGAAACTCATAATCTCTTGAAAAAGTACCAAAACTCATAATTCCCTGAAAATGTACGGAATCTCAAATTCCCTGAAAATGTACGGAATCTCAAATTCACAATTCCATCAGCAGTCTGGTAGTTCATATACAGGATTCAAGTCTCATGCCTGTTGTAACCAAGATACAGCCTTATCAAGTTAACTACCTAAGATATATATATATATATATATATATATATATATATATATATATATATATATATACACACACACACACACACACACCTAGGGCATTACATACCATACCTCTTAGCACAATAGGTCTAAAATAATGGGGAATACAATGACCCTTTCTGAAGGATATGAAGTCCAAAACCCATGTATATGTCATTTTTTGTGACTTCAGTCCTCTGTGAGTTGCCAGAAAACCACAAATCTTATGAGAAAGAGACCAAAACTAAATCTAGACAGTTCAGCAGTATGTTCATAGGCACATAAAGTTACTAGGCTCTTGGCCCTGAGACCCTTACAAGCCTAGCCAGGACTTTAGCCCATGTTCCAACAAGTCAGCACCCTATGCCACTTTCCAGCAGGGACACAGGTGGGATCCCAGAGGTGTATTTTTAGTTCCCCACCCAGTTATCCAGGTTGAGGTACTCTGTTTCACATGGAGAAGGAGCCTATTCCACAAAAGTAGGAGTCTCTGGGACAGAAATCTGTCCTGCCAACAGGTTTTATTGATGTCACAGACCAAGTTGAGGTCTCACATGTGGTTTACTCAAGTAGAGCTTGACTTCCGGATATGCAGCAGTCCCATCAGTGTGGGGTCTGAGATTGCTTTGTACGTCACACAGAGGTCACCTCTGAGAAGTCTGTAGGAGACTGAGTAGAGGGACAGGGCTTTTAGCCTATCTGTGTAGGATAGATGTTTGAGGCCCTGGATTCTTCAGGTGAGTAATCTCTGCGGTCGCTCCAGCTGCTGCATGTGCTTTGCGAGGTACATACCAAAAGGAGCATTGTATTCAATAATTGGTCTTATATGGGAATATGACAGGGATGTTATGACCATCTTGTCCCTGGATGAAATACCCTTACTAATGAGGTGGGCCATGTAGAAAGCCTTCCATACAAAGGAGGCAATACGGTGGTCAAAAGTCAGTTTGCTATCAACCTGGGTTCCTAAGTCCCTCACAACTGATTTCATGCTTAGTGCCTTATTATCAATGTGATAATTTGTGGGGATGTCATTCTCCCCAAAAGGGATGATGACGCATTTTTTAGCATTCAGTTGAGGCCATGTTTTTGGCACCAGTCATTTGGGTGAGACCCTTTTGGAGGATGTCCACATCACTAGGAGAATTGATGACAGCACCCAGCTTGCAGTCATCTGCAAACTTGGTCAGCCATAGCACACTAGATTTGGCCTGCACCTCTGAGAATTATACCCCAAACAGCAGAGGCCCCAAGACTGATTCCTAGGGTACACCCCTTGCTACTGGTCGACTACTTGAAGTGGCGTCCCCTATTTTGACTAGGTGGGTTCTATCAGTAAGCCAGATTGCTACCCATTTGGTAACATATGGATTGACGCCTAGTTGAGAGAGTTTATCTATTATACCTGAGTGAGGAATAGTATTGAAGGCCTTGGCCAGATCAAGGTAGGCAGTGTGCACCATCTTCCCCGCATCCATTTCTTTGGTGACTGTCTCAAAGAAGTAGACCAAATTTAGCAGGAATGACCTTCCCTTGACAAAACCAAACTGTGTCAGATCAAGTGTCTGGAGGTTGCAAATATCCTTGTTCATAGGTTGGTACTGGGCTATCTGCCCAAAGGCATATATTAGCCCAGTCATGTTGTGCGGTATTCACCGCCCCTTTAGTAGTTCCCTAGACCCTTGTATTAGCAGCTAGTACCCTTGGTCCCTATCTAGAAGTGCTGTTGGTGTGATCCCAGGTGTGAACTTTCTGTTACCCATCCACTCATCAAGGTTCCTCTTGAAGAGTGATAGTGAGGGGCTCTGTCTTATGTAGATCAGTAACCTTTTCCATAGTAAGGGAAGTCTCTGTGGAGGGAATCTATTCATTGTTGTGTTGAGGTTTATATCCCTAGAGCATGTAGCTCGAGTAGATTTGGTTTTGCTAAGATGAAGCATGTTCAACAATTCTGGGTTGGACATGGCTCTGTATGTTAGACAGAGATCACCTCTGAGAAAGTGGTATGCAACAGAGAACAGTCTTAGCTTTTTCAATCGTGCTGCATAGGGTAACTGTTTGAGGCCAGTAATCCTCTTGGTTAGGTACCTCTGTGGTTTCTCCAGCTGCTGGAGATGTCTAGCCAGGTACATTCCAATTGGTGCATTGTACTCAATAATGGGTCTGATGAGGGAAGAGTAGAGGGGCACCATTATATCCTTAGATCTTGATGCGAACCCTTTCGTGATCAGATGGGTCACATAGAAGGATTTTCTAACCACTTTGGCAACATGGTTATCAAAGGAAAGCTGACTATCTACTTGGGTCCCTAGATCCCTTATTTCTTCTTCAGATTTCAGGGGATTACCTCCTATGTTGTACTTTGCGGGTACTCTGTTTTTTCCAAAGGGGATTACTATGCATTTTTTTGCATCTAGCTTGAGACCATGGCTTTGACACCATGCATCAGTCTCATTAAGGCCCTTCTGGAGGATCTCGATGTCAGCCGGAGACTCTATTATAGCACCCAGTTTGCAGTCGTCCGCAAACGTAGTCAGCCACAGCCCTTCCGTGCTTGCCTGTACTTCTGAGAAGTACATGCCAAACAGGAGGGGCCCCAGGACAGAGCCCTGAGGCACACCACTCATTACTGGTCTGGATTCGGACATAGATCCCGCTACTCTTACTTTATGGGATCTGTCTGAGAGCCAGTTTGCGATCCATCTTGTGACGTAAGGGTTTATGCCCAGGCTGGTGAGTTTATCAATAATACCTGAAAGGGGAATGGTGTCAAATGCTTTAGCAAGGTCAAGGTAAGCCGTGTGTACCTCTTTTCCCTTATCTATAGCCTGAGTAACTGTCTCAAAGAAATCCACCAGGTTCAGGAGGCATGATCTGCCCTTGACGAAGCCGAACTGTGTGGGGTCCAGTGACTGGAGGTTCCCAATCTCTCCATGTATGAATTCCATAATGATTCACTCCATAGCCTTACAGATCAGACTGGTCAGGCTTATTGTTCGGTAGTTCCCAGAGTCAGTTGTGGCCCCACCCTTGTGTAGCGGGACCACCGTTGCCGTGTGCCATTCTATGGGCACATATCCTGTGGAGAGGCTGAGACTGAACAGGGTATTAAGATGCGGGGTTAATTCCTTTTGGAGCTCGCGTATGACACAGCCTGGGACACCATCTGGTCCCATGGAGGCAGTGTTTTTAGCTTTAGATAGAGCCTTGTTAACCAACGTATCAGTAATAATTGGATTTACACAATCCCCTGGAATAGTAATAGGCCCTGTAGGTGGTGAGGGGGGGGGGGGTTTGCACTGAACCTGTCAGTCAAGATGCTGGCAATGTCAGAAGGGTCAGTGTATTTTGTTCCATTTTGTACTAGCTCAGAACAGACCTGAGCATTGCCATTTAGGTTTTTGATGTAGCCATAGAAGGCCTTATGGTTATCCTTGACAACTTTCTTTTCAAAATTAGCTTTAGTTGACTTGATGAGGGCCCTCAATTTCTTACTAATGCTGATCAGGGATGATTTTTCTACTTGAGATTTGGCCTTCTTTTGTATAAGTCTCCTCCTCTTATTGCAAAGTTTGCTTATGGCCAGGGTCCACCAGACTGGCTTCTTCTTGCTTGAGGAAGGAGTCTTGGTTTTATTTAGGATAGCATGGTCCATGCAATCCTGAAGATGCATATAGAGTGCCTTGGTGTAGGATTCCACATCCTGGATATCATTATCCTTCTGCAAAGGAATATTGAAGCTTTACACTTCAGATGCAAGTAGTTTGAAGTTTGCTTTGGAAAGGTTTTTGACTATGGTTTCTTTGACTGGGTGAGGTGGAGGGGTGAGGATGTCCAGGGTTATCAGTTTGTGGTCGGATCTGACCAAGGAGGGAGTGATAATGGGTGTGGTACAATGGGCACCCATATTTGTGATGATTAAATCCAATATGTTGTCCCCTCTAGTGGGGGAACATACTAGTTGTTCAAGGGCATTTGAATTTATATTTATATGACCTTTTAATGAGGTCCATTATAATCTGCTCCATGGCCTTGTAGATCAGGCTAGTTAGGCTGATGGGTCTATAATTTCCTGGATTGGTGGACACTCCATCTTTGTGCAAAGAGATGACAGTAGCTGTCCTCCACTCCGATCAGATGAAGCTGGTACTCAGGCTTTGGTTGAATAGGGTGTCTAATGGTGCTGCACGTTCCTGCCTGGGTTCATGTAGGATGCAGCCTGGGATGTTATCGGGTCCCATGTAGGTTGTATTTTTTGCCTTTTGAGATGGCAGTGATGACTTGCTCCCTAGAGATAAGGGGAGGGGGACAGGTACTGGGGATGTCCTGTTTTACTGATGGGGGGACAGAGGAGTGAAGTTTTCACTGACCTTATTTGCCAGCGGATTGGCTATATCTACAGGGTTTGTGTATGTGGTGTCCTTGACCACCAGTTCAGAGCAGATCTGGGTGATTCCTTGAGACTGCGAACATATGTGAAGAAAGTCTTATAATTGTCTTTAGTAGATGTGGCCAGTTTGGACTCAAAGTTTGCTTTGGAGGCTTTCACTAGTGCTCTTATTTGCTTTTCAGGCTAAGGAGAGATTGCTTCCAATTAGACTCCTGCTCCTTCTTGGTCCTGGACAGTAATTTTTTTTCTTTTATTATAGAGTTTATTTATTGTAGATGTCCACAGACAGGTTTACTCTTCCTTGAGGAGCATGATTTCATCCTGTCTGGTATTCCTGATTCCATGCAGCTATATAAATGCTCATATAGTACTTTGTGTAAGTTTGGACATAGTTTCTGTGGAGGGGGAAGGGGCTGTGAAGCTGTTTATACCTTCCCTCAGGAGGTTGTAATCAGCTTTGGAGAAGTTTTTTTTTGATTGACCCTAGCTGGGGGGGGGGGGGGAGGGTTGGGGGAGATGGTGACTTCAAAAGTGACTGCTTGGTGGTCAGATCTTACCAGGGATGATGACACTGTTGGGAAGCTGCAGTGGTTATTTATGTCGGTTAATACCAAGTCCAAGATATTTTCACCTCTTGTGGGGGTGTCAATCAACTGGTCCAAGGCATTTGCATTGACAAAATCAAGGAATCTCTGGGCATTTGTATTTTGGTATGAGTATTTCTTCCAATCTATGGATGGATAGTTAAAGTCACCGAGGATCAGGGTAAAAGGTTAAATCTTGATAGATTTGAAGAGGTCCAGATAGGTGGAGTGGGCATCTTGAGTCAGGTTGGAGGCCTGTAGCTAGCTATGATTTGAATAGGGGTCTTGTCATTTGTTAACTGCACCTGGATTATTTCCTGTGCATCATATTGTTTGACCAACCTAGAGGTGTGCATGTCTTTTACATATATTGCAACTCCACCTCCTTTTGTTTTGCTGCCCATGGCTTTGAGTCTGAATGAATGATAAGATGAGTAAGCTGGTATAGCTGGAGTGCTCTCCGCAGCTTTGAACCAGGTTTCTGTGACTGCACAAATGCCAGCTTCTTCCAGGGTTACGAATGCTTGCAATTAGTGCAGTTTCATGTTTAGACTCCTAGCATTTAGCAGTATGACGTTTAATTTACATTTTGATTAAATTTTCATGTTGGTAGTTTTGACCTTATGGCATTGCCTAAAAAGGCACTATGGGGGAGGTAAGAGCCTTTGCCAGGAGCCTGAAGCCCAAGGGAGACTGATGCAGGCCATCTCTGGCAAAGCATTTTAGTTTGTCACTCATGTCATCAAAGGCTGTCAGGTACTGGATCCCCTTTGAATGACACCAGAAACTAAGCCAGTTGTTAAAGTCAATCATTTTCTGCTTGTACTGAGGCATCATTCTGGGTGATGGTAGAATACTGCTTAAGGCTAGGGACATACCTGCCTGGAATAAATACTCAATGAGCTCGATCATGTCTCTCTTTATATAGTCCAGGGGAGTATGTCTGAAGTCATTCACTCCAACATGGACTATGACAGAGTCATAACAGTACCTGTTGAGAGACTTGAGTGCATTGGTGTTATGGTGGATTCTGGCACCCAACAAACAACTAACCATGACTTTCTCCATATCCAATCTGGTGAGGGGCATATCTGTGTGTCTCACAATGGAGTCTCTTATGACTAATATGTTGAGTTTATGTTTAGGCCTTACTGCCTGTGAGACACATGTGTGTGGACCATGTGTGATGTGTAGTGTGGTAGGCAGTGGAGTTTGTGTGCGTTTATGCTTCGGAGTTCTCTTTTGTTTGGGTATGCTTTTGTTGAGTGGCTCTGCATATGTGGGAGTGTGTTGTGTATGTTTGGGTAATATTTGAGGTGTGGTGTTTGTGTTGCCAACCTTCTCAGTGCCAGATATACTGGTTTGTGGGGGACAGAGCAATGACAGTAGGTACTTGATGTATTTGTATCTCTCACAAATTGTGTTCCTATGTGCTAGCAGTAGAGAGTTGCTGTGTACATAAGGCAGTTGCTACACTGTCTAAGGATGCCCATATCGACCAGCCTCCAGGAGAAAATGTAGGAAATTGTCCATCCATATTTGTCAGAAACTGAAAGAGCTAAGAGGGTAAAGGAAGGAAGGTCTACGAGTAGTACCACTAGATGATAACACAACTGCTACTAAGGGAAAACTTGTAGCTGGGAAACCTCAAAAAGGATTAAAAATTGTGCAGCTAAAGCTATGGATGTCACAGACCTGTATCTAGACTATGCTAATCAATTTTAAGGTTAAGAACTCCGTAGGAAAAAACTCACAATGAAGCACAGATTAATCACTTATAGTCAAAAGAATAGAACTCAAAGTATGAAAACATACAGTTAAACAGCAATAAAATGCAGTTAAACAATAATGAATTGCAGCAGATAGCAATGAAATATAGTTAATCAGCAGATTGCTTTGAAACAGTAGCTCACAAATCACAGCAGTAACAGACAGCACAAATAAAGCAGCCATTCAGTAGAATACTGTCATCAATTTAGTAAGGTTACCAACAAGCAGTAATAAATACGGCAAACTAAATGCAGTTGAACTCCTCAGCCCAAGCAGCAAAATGAAGAAGAAAGAGGTACAGTTTTTTTTTTTTTTGTTAAACACACACACACACACACACACACACACACACACACACACACACACACACACACACGCACACACACAAACTACCTTCACTTTTCTCTCAGTGCAACACATACATGCACACACCTACTTTCTCAAAAAGCAATAGACACCATACCTCTCAACCTCTTAGTGCAAAAAATCAGGACAAAACCTGACAGACTGGGGGGACAAAGGCCCAAAAATAAGAACAGATTTTAAATAGTGCTCTTATGAACTTAGAAAGTTAGTAGAATAACAGGATTTGTCTTAGCATGCATTTTTCTGATGTATAGGAAGTCTGAAACACAAATGTATATCATTGTTTACAGACTTCAATCCTCAGATCATCCCAGTAATTTGCCAGGAAAAGCAACATTTTATGAGGAACAGACCAAAAATATGAGGCAAAAATCTGGACATTCTGAACATTTGGACAGTTGAGAGGTATGATACAGACACATACACCTACTGTCTCAAATAACAATGCATACACACAAACACACCTTCTTTCTTATACAGCAATATACACACATACTGTATCTATCATATGAACAGAACGGCCACTTTAAATTACTTACACATACAGATGCATACACACACTTTCTCTCATATACAGAAACAAATGGAACCGCTAGTTTAAATTAGATATACATACAGGCACATAGATGCACACACACACGCACACACACACTTACCTTCTTTATAAATGGAGCAGGTTGTTTAAATTCTACTTGTTTACATCCACTTTGGCAGGGGTTCTCCTTAAAGGAAAAGATGCCACCCCTACGGTGTCAAGAAGTATTTAGTTATTTATTTGTGTTGAAACCTGGCCAGAGTGGGCCTCCCAGCTGCTGGGCCCTACGCAACTGCCTATGCTGCCTAGTGCTGGATCCAGCACCGATTGCAATTCCAAATGGTCTTACAAACTCATGTCTGACCCTTTGCAATGTCCATAAATTATTTTGGAAACTAGCCATATACCATAGCTCAGCAGAAATTACAAATCATAATGGGTCAATTTTCTTCTACACATAGCTCTAGATGGGCTGCAAATGTATCTTTTTCATGTAAGTATTATGCATCCATCTGGCTGAATAAACACACAATGACTTTAGATGTTACTGCTTTACCTGATCTTGTATACCATTTATTTGAATGGCATGACCTTTAGCAGCTCAGTGCATGCAGTAATCTCTGATTATGTCACTCAATTTCATTTTCTTATTCCATTTCTCACAAACATACATTTTTCAGAAAGCTGGTATCTGATGTCTGTTTACCAACATACAGACTCAATGTCATGATCTTTTTTACACAGTATAAGTAAAAAGCTCTAAATAAAATGTTTTCTCTTAATGCCAATCAGGAACATGCAGTTATTTTCAAAATGTATACCCATTAACAATTTCTATTATGGAAATCTGGCATGTTACACAATTTCCAGCTTTGAATAGATGTTTCAGTCAGAACTGATATTTATGTCTTACATTAAGTGAAACCAATTTGTAGCTCTTACATACATGGCATTATTTCTTAATCTACTTCTAATAAATGACCAAGTGGTAGCAGTGTACATGGTGTGACTATGTAAAAGTATTAACAATAAAGTAAATCATGCTAATAACATCAGTGTCATAAATGGAGTATGTGCATAATTACTGATACAATTTAAAGAAAGGAGTAAAACTGTGTAAAAAATAGAGTATTCACTGTCTGGCATTGTAAGAAAATCTATCTTGTGGTTTAAAATAGCATTTTTAAATACTAGCAAGTATGGGCATATTTCTGTGCAATATGCATCCATTTATCTTTATCACCCTTACGTTGGGACAAATCCATAATGTTGCAGGTCATAACATCATCAGTCTAGCCCAATACATACAAGTTGGAGGACAGGATTCTTCCCTTCTGGCCCCTGAAATAAGTCATTTGTCTACATGCCTTTTCTTTTCTTTTTTTTTTTTTTTTGAGAAATAACAGAAATGATTTAATGTGTTCCACTTGATCTGTGTCCATACAGAAAACTAGGCACCGTGGGTATACTTTCTGTGAACCGCTGAACCGTGCCTTTCTAATGTTTTTTAAACTGCTGCATTAGGAAAGAAAAATATATTTATTTTTGTTCTTGTCTGTCTCTGGCTGTGAAGGGAATTACTTGCATTGAAACTGGCAATTATTACTTTGAGTTCCCAGATTGTTTTAATAAATATTTATTAAGAAATGTACTGATTTACATATAAAATCCCTCCAAATCTGTTTTCCACCATTACTACGGTTGTATATGATGAATAATGTGTAAGCACCTTTTTTATTGCATTTTATGTTCAAAGACACGTTATTAATGTCCAGGATTGTTTTCTACAATAAAGTATGTTTTTCTTTTAAAATGTCACCGCTTGTGAAGCACTTCAAATGGACCTTCTGGACTACTTGACGGACAGTAACTTCCTGCTTTTTGCCTTTTCATGTCCTGTTGATCCATTAGATTTACAGTTCTGAACACTTTACATGATGTAGATAGATTAAGGAATTTTTACAAAAAATGAAGAACTAGATAAAAGTACACTACAATAATTACAGAATAGTTATTTTTATTCGAATAAGATAATAAAGTGCATTTTCATTTGATTTAAATGAAGAGAAATGGAAATACAGAAAATGCTGATTATAATCAAAGTTAAAGTGTCAAGTTTGTAAATATTCCTCTAAACACGGTAATCTCTTAAATGGGATTCCACTTCCAATTCATGGGACTGTAATTGCACTTCTTAGAATGGTAAGCTTTAACAGCAAATCGTAGTAGTATATACTGTCAGCATTTATGAACGATGGTTTTAATAGGTTAAATGAGTAGGGTTATGGATGATAATAGCTCCCCCATGGTAGGTGGTACAGGGCGTTGCTTCTCTGCAAAAATGTCTGAACACAGGAACAGTGAGTTTCATAATTTGCTGTTCTGTCAAAATCACACTCTTTTCATATTTCATTCATTTGGACATTGCACAATGTGATTTCAAATGTATTTACCTCATATACATTGCATTCATGAGCAGCATGTCTAAGCATTCTACTGGCAAAGATTAATATTTTAAAGAAATATGGGAGAATGTCAGCTGAACAAGAAAAATAGAGAGAGGAAATTTTAAGCTATGGTCTGCTTGAAACTAAAAAATTTCAAGTTATTGAAAATAAGAATTCCAGTGTAAGCCCATAGAAGAGCTACAATCCTTAATGGTCCACAGGGATGACACTACACAATATAAACTACAATTCTGGGGTAAGGAGAATCTCCATGCACCCCCCTCCAAGCATGGAACTTTGCATTTCACATTCCCCAGACAGCAAATTCATTGCATGAAGGAATATTTCTAGTCACTCTTCTCAAAGGGTTATGATACTGAAGTTGTACAGAGTTGAGCAAAGGCTCCTTATGCAGAATCCATTCCCATGGTGGACAATTCATAGTGATGCTAAAGACATGGTGCATTGATATTTTTATCTGCATCTGAATACAAATATTTTAGTAGTCTGGTGCTGTTACGGGTTGTGTTCAGTATCTGTATGATTAGGGGCAAATTGTACAACTACAGACAACATCCGTAAAAGCTTGTTCATAGACAATGTCACAATTTTCTTCTATCATTTTTACTCTCAATATTAACTCCAGATGCCTCCTAACCTTCAGCCTTCCTAAGACCTGACTAGAACAATAATTGTCTTTTGTGGGTAAACCATTCATGGATCTTCATTGTGCAGGCAGCCATCGTTTTTTTTTTTGTTTTTATTTTGGCCTAATCTCTCGTAACTTAGACCTTTGCTCTAAAATCATTTCCAGCAGTGTATTAATCCAGTTAAATGGCACCCAAATGAAAGCACGGGGAAACAAAAGTTGTAACACACTGGAACTGAATGGTATTTCACTTGTTTCAATGCATGACATGAAGCATCATAATACTGATTCCATATCAGTCTTAATTTGCAATTTGTCTTTAAAATTCTTCAGTTTTTTCTTACTTAAAAATCTGGCCTCGGCCCCATGCATCAAAAGTCCTATTCAGATGAGAACAGCTTATGACTAATTAATTCCCTAGAAATCTTATACCATTTGGAAACATTCCAAGGATATCTATGGTCTAAATCAGCTGTAGATTTCACTAGAATTTCTTTCAATCACAAAATTTATTTTTGATTTAATACCACATACACGGATTTTTTAGTTATTTTCATTCTAGGATTTTCTTAATCAAAGATGCCTTGAATGGTTATATCTACCAGAAAAGTTCAACTAACATTACATCCAAGTCTGAATGATACCAAGTCATACAACTGATTTCTAAAAATGCTGCTGTCTAGTAAATAAAATAAATTTCAAGAGTTCCATGGCAATATATTGCATATACTCTTTTGATAACAATTTAGTTAAATATTATACATAGTATTGTAGGAGAATATAAGATACATTGGCAGAAACTACTACAAAGTCACTTTCTAATATCTGATACATTGTACCACACACTCCCCTTTTTATACATCCACATTAGAGATGTAGTGACCTAGAAGTTGGGACTTGGCCAGTAAAGTTGTACAGAAATTACTTCAGGTGTGTGTGTGTGTGTGTGTGTGTGTGTGTGTGTGTGTATATATACATATATAAAGAGACAGGGGGCAGACAGATATATAAGAAGAAAAATAAAAGATATATATTTGTGCGTGTATGTGTATGAGATGAAATATTTAATTCTGAGTGTTGGAATTGTCTTGATGGGTTTTAGGATCCCAGATTTGATTTTCAATGGGGAAATGTCCTTTGTACTACTTTTCCTGATAAGTAACCTCAAAAAATATATTGTTTCTAGAAACCATAATCTGCATACATGGTCAGCAACTCACTGAATATATTTCCCATTTATGCAACTATTTGGCATAAGGAATCCTTGCCATCGTGTGTTTTTTGTATGTATATTTCATTTTTCTTTTTGGGCTTTCATTTTTCTTAGCAGTTGTTTGGCCGTGTGTCAAGGAAATATTACTGAATCCCTATGAAAGATCACAGCCCATATTACCAAGACACAAGTCTAAACAAACAACTATCAGAGGCTACAAAACACACTAAACTCTTTTTTGAGAGTCCAAGCCTCCTTGCATTACCCAAAATGGGGGCAATGCCCCATACCTAGATTTGTATATAATGTCAGAGGTCCCAATAATACAAAGTAAAGTAAAAATGTTGAAGGGAAGTATAAAAATTGACCTTCTCCCTACTGGCAGCTTTAGGTTTCTTTACTTGCTGTAGTGCAGTACAGACTACTGGCACAACAGTGGACATGTAAAGACAAAAAACACACTACTCTGCATATAAATGCACCTTTCTTCCTAGAAATGTCATCCTGTAATCAAATGAAATGTTATAATAATCTCAGAATAATATGTTGTGACCCTTACCTCCTACAGAATGTAGTTAGCTGTACATTAGAGTAACCCCCAAATCCTTAAGAGCCTTACACTTGTCCACACACATGACCTCCGATGTTATAAATCTGTGTGTGTACACATGACCTCCGGTGTTATTAATCTGTGTGTGTACACATGACCTCCAGTGTTATAAATCTGTGTGCGTGCAGACTAAGAGCCTTACACTTGGCCTCCGGTGTTATAAATCTGTGTGTGCGCAGACTAAGAGCCTTACACTTGGCCTTCTGTGTTATAAATCTGTGTGTGTACACATGACCTCCGGTGTTATTAATCTGTGTGTGTACACATGACCTCCGGTGATATAAATCTGTGTACGCGCAGACTAAGAGCCTTACACTTGGCCTCCGGTGTTATAAATCTGTGTGCGCAGACTATGAGCCTTACACTTGTCCTCCAGTGTTATAAATCTGTGTGTGTACACTTGTCCTCCGGTGTTATAAATCTGTGTGTGTACACATGACCTCCGGTGTTATAAATCTGTGTGTGCGCAGACTAAGAACCTTACACTTGGCCTCCAGTGTTATAAATGTGTGTGTACACAGACTAAGAGCCTTACACTTGGCCTCTGGTGTTATAAATCAGTGTGTGTACACATGACCTCCGGTGTTATAAATCTGTGTGTGTGCACATGACCTCCGGTGTTATAAATCTGTGTGCGCAGACTATGAGCCTTACACTTGTCCTCAGGTGTTATAAATCTGTGTGTGTACTCATGACCTCTGGTGTTATAAATCTGTGTGTGTACACATGACCTCCGGTGTTATAAATCTGTGTGTGTACACATGACCTCTGGTGTTATAAATCTGTGTGTGTACACATGACCTCCGGTGTTATAAATCTGTGTGTGTACACATGACTTTCGGTGTTATAAATCTGTGTGTGTACACATGACCTCCGGTGTTATAAATCTGTGTGTGTACACATGACCTCCGGTGTTATAAATCTGCGTGCGCAGATTATGAGCCTTACACTTGACCTCCGGTGTTATAAATCTGTGTGTGTACACATGACCTCCAGTGTTATAAATCTGTGTGTGTACACATGACCTCCGGTGTTATAAATCTGTGTGTGTACACATGACCTCCGGTGTTATAAAACTGTGCACGCAGACTACCTTCATCCTTATTTTCTAAAACTCATTTGCTCCTTTATAATTAGGCCACTGATACCCATAATGAAGACTTCCCTCACCATCAGTGGATAAAGAATAAACAAATGCATTTTCTTTAATTACAAAGGGCCTATGACACTTTAAATCACTTACTTTTTGTAAATCAAAAGCACTTACTTAGTGTCCTCATGAAAGCAAGAAAAAATATTAATTAAAACAAGAACCTATATATGGTCAACATTTACAAGGCAACCACTACAGAAATACACTGACAGTAAGAGTTTCATGAGGACTAGTGCCATAGACTCTCTCCATACCTCTCAACCTGAAAACATCAAAAATCTGGACAAGGCCCATAAAAAATAGGTACAAATCTGTACGCTGATTAACATACAATTTGCATAACCCCGCCCACTCCAATGAATTGTGGGATACCAACTTTCAAACACAAACCGAAGAACAGACCACCAAAATATGGCACCAGAGTCCCCTGCCCTGCAGCCATTCCAATGTCCCATTACCTGGCTATTTCACCCCATTTACCATAAACACTAGTGTGTGCATACTGCTTTACTTCTACAATGATACTGTCTCACAATGAAAATAGACTTGGCATTAAAACTTCTCTGCCCTTGAAGCTTACATTCATTGAAACAGCAGTGAAGCCCACACCACATCCAAAGGAAATCTTTATCCGCCACTGGCCAGATGCATTACCTTTGGGCTATTTTCAAATCATAGGCCCCTTGCACACAAAAGAAACATACATGCTTGATACACCTTCCTGAATTTATTAAATTATATTCCTTGTATAATACAGCATACTTGTTAGACTTAGGTTAAGAGCGCATTTTAAATTTGTTTTAACATTTTTCCAGTAAGCAATGGAACAAAATGCATGAACCAATGGCAAAACTGCCCATTTCAGAACATTACCATCATAAAAGTCTAATTCCATACACCAAAAACCAGGGACATATTTTTAAACAAAGTTAACAGCAGTCTTAGTAACTTCATCCATGCACATTAGGATTTCAAACAGCTGAAAGCTCTTAGGTTCATAGGTTAGTACTAGGCTAAGTGCCCTTGTGAGCCATTGTAAGCCCAGCGAGTTAGCCCTTGTGAGCCTCAAACCCTGCACCTTGTGTCTGTAAGGCAAACAATACATAAGCTTAAAAGCAGCTACTGCAGAGGCCAGTTCTTCACAAGTTTGCTACCCATCATCTGTCAGATCAAAGTAAACTTGCTGGCACACCACAAGAAAATTTTGCACATATTATACAAAAATATTAAATCCAAAATGAACAAACACTGCACAAAAGACTGCCATAAAATGTAGACAATTAGATCTTTACTGTTGCTAGCAGTCACAGACAAGCCTCTTTATGAAACTTAACATCCCCCAAAATAAAAGTTTTTGCAGCAATGAAACAGACTTCTACTCTACTACAACATCCTGCCAAACCGCATTAAAAAAAGAGAGAGTACTGGCTGTTAGCATTGGCGAAACAGTCAAACATTTGATTTACCCAACCTTTACTTAAATATAGGGGAAACAGCAATTATGTTATCAACTTATCCGCTTAACGAAACCACTAAAAAACTGCATATACATGCGCATAAAAACAACTTGAATTCAGATATTAAACACGCTTATGGTCTGAACGGAAATAAAGTTCTGTGGAAACCCGAACCCTTTAACTCTCAACTATTCATTCTCCTAAAAACGTTATCTTCTTAAATGCCCAAAATTACCTCACCCACATAGGCAAGCAAGAATTTGACCACCAGTCAACACTTTATCCATACATCATTAAACAAATGCATAAATCCTTAACAACTGCAGCTAATATATACAAAACAGCAGTGCTTGGCAACTGACGCCAGCAATCAGGCCCAATATGTCAAAGGTACCGGAAAGACGTTCTGCAACCCACACACACACAGAGCTTTTGAAGCATCAACATTAGAATATAAACATTTAATAATAAATATAAGATTATGTGCATTCTCTTAAAACATGATGCCATTAGTTGGCATACAAAAGTATAATTTTAATAAACCTGGAAACTACAAAAGCGCTCGCTGCTTTTTAAACACCTACTGTATTAGAAGTAACTTCAGAACCACCTAGAAGGTTTCAGCAATCTACCAAACTTACAGTATTTGTGGCCTGCTTGTATACAGCCCCATGTGATGCCTTAAAAGGCAGTTAAGGCACCCAGTGTTCTCTGTGCGACACAGGCAGCCGGGTGGAGGGCGCTGGTGCATAAAGAAAACTAACTCTCAACACAGAAAAGTAAGTTAAACCATCAAAAGCAATGAAAAGGAAACCAGCAGTCAAACTAGGAAACTGATCGAAAATAATAAGGGACGGTTTGAGGACGGTCGCACAAACACAGTTTCCAGTTAGGTCAGGGTAAAAAGTAAGAAAATGAACCAGAGAAGTACCATTGATCAGCACATATGCACATTTTATTTTTTTTCATAATCCCACTTAATTTCAGCTTTCAACCAGTTACTCAGCTTTCGTATCCAGCAATAATTTATACTATTGGGAAAGAAAACAGCCAGAGTCAAAAGGGGGTGGCAATTATGTGATATCCCTCTGTTGGGCCATTCTCTGCAGCTGCCAGGGAACGGTATCCACCACACTCACAAACTCAACGAAGTATACGAACCCACTTACGGGAGGCTGGCAGTAGAAATAAAACAGAATGTAATGATCCTTTTCTTAACTATGGATCTGTATCGGGAACATATACGTTTTCTTACTTTACTCAAAAGGCTCTCAGACTACGCTCTTATTTTTTTAATTACATTTCAAACTGTATTTCACAGCCGCAGTATCACGCTTTTTTTTACCTGCAAATGTCTTGATCTCTCACACACACAAACAATAAACCAGAAATAACTTCTTTTGAAAATAAAAGGTAGATACTTAACAGGCTTACAATTCAGTGCGCTCCGTTCACAGAAATGAGCAGTACCTCCTACTTAGTAGCTCAGCCTCAGTCGTTTCCTTTAGCGAGCTTGGATTTCAAACAGCCAGCCAGCTGGGAAAGCCCTTGAGCTCAATTCCGACAGGCTGGTGGAGCGGACGTCATCGCGCACGTGATGACGTCAGCTCAAAAAGCGTGGAAAAAATAAAAAAAAAAAAAAACTTGAAAAAATCGGGAATGAATGAGTACCATTCGGGAATCGTGGCACCCCATTATTTACACCCCAAAACTCGGTAAAAACCGAGTAATTCAGTACGGTTGAGAGGTTTGACTCTCTCAGTTAACAGAATTAATTAACTTCCTATCTCAAATGTAAAACAGTTATTTTACATTAACTGGTTTATAGGTTTGTAACTAAATACTATACTTGATGACCTTGTGGGCCACTTTAAGCCAAGGCAATCTCCCTTTTTCTGCTCAAAGTAACCTATCCCATTTAGTTAAAGACAGACTTTACCCATCCTATGCATGATAATTATACATTACCCCTAAAGAGAATAATTGAGATCATACCATAAATAATTTAAAGGAACCCATGCATGGAATAAAGCATTTATAAGCTGCCTCTGTCCATTAGCAGTACAAAGGGCAAGTCCTCTGGTAAATTTTCTATTTCCCATCTATTGATCTAAGTTGCGCTTGAATATGTGCATGGAAGAACTTTGTTTTATGTAAATGGAGTGGCTGTTCCACATCAGTGGTGTTTTCTGCTAGATATATCAGTCCCTCCAAACTGGTCTGTTGATGTTGAAGAAGAGGGTTAGATCCATAAAGTGAGTATTTATGATGCCATTTCACTTGTTGATGTGTAGTAAATCCACCAGTAATGGGTTAGGGAATGCTTTGTATGCTGGACTCAGGTCAGGTCTTAGCAGTATGTAGGATACACAGTATAGTTACAAGGCTATGAATCGGTCCATGTAGGATATGTTATTTAAGCCTTGTATCATTTTAGTAAGGTAGCTCTGTGGACATTCCAGTTGTTCATGTATCTGGACAGATAAGGGCCAAAGTGGACATTAAACTCAGTGACTGGCCTAGGGTTCAGTAAAGGGGGACAATGACAGGCCAAAGGTGGCATTATACTCAATTACTGGCCTAACGAGGGCTGAGTAAAAGGGGACAATGACATCCCTAGAGGCAGACACAATCCCTTTGTTTATAATCTCTCAATATAGAAGGTCTTTCTTACAAAAGACATATGCTGGTTAAAGGGTAGGTCACTATCCACATAAATTCCCAAATTCCAGATAACTGAGTCTACACTTTGGGGTGGATTGTCAATGTGGTAGCTCCCTGAGGTAGATGACTTCCAAATGGATTCAATAATTCATTTTTTGGCATTTAGTTTCTGCAGAATAACAGGTGTGTTGTACCTTTAAGAAGCATTTCCAAGATCTGTGTGTGCATATAAATACCAAGCATGTGTTAGCTTTAGTGCCATTTTGAAGATGCAGCCAGAATGTTAACATCCATGTCCATGACAGCTAATCTGTTTATAAGTTAAAGTTACTTAACCTCATTTATGATGCGTTTGCATACAATAAAGCTGCTTGAACAAGAACCCACAATGCTCGTTTGTTTTATCCTGATCTGGCAAGCGATAGTTTCAGTCCATGATTTTGGTACCAGTAATTTATTTGAGACAAACCTTCCTGCAGGATGGCTAAATCATTCAGAGATTCAATATCTGTTTCCTGATTGCAGTCAGAAAAGTAGGTGCCAAACTGGAAAGGTCACAGCACAGAGCCTTAGGTGACTGGTCTGTTTATAGAGGTTACTTCGCCTATTTTGATTACTAGCATCCTATCTGTGAGCTAGTTGACAATCCACCAGGTGACATAAATGGTTTAATCACAGTTAATTTAGCTTTTCTACAATGCCTAAGTGGGGAATTGTGTCAAAAGCTTTGGCCAGGTTGAGATATGTGGTGTACACCATTTTGCCTTCATCAATTAGACAGGTCCAGTGTTTGAATGTTCCCCTTTTTCCTGATTGATTAATTAAATGATACGTCTTTCCCTGGCTTTGCATATGAGGCAGGTCAGACTTATGGGTCTCTAATTGCCTAATCTGTGGAAGTTCCTCCCTTATGCAGAGGAATGACTGTAGTTGTTCTCCATTTGCTCTGTACAAAACCTGTATAGTGGGTGAGACTGAACAGTGTTGTTAGGGATGTGGCTAAATCATGCTTCATGCCATTTAAGACGCATCCAGGGATACTGCCAGGATCCATCAAAGAAAGTAGTTTTAGCTTCAGATAGCACTTTTAGGACTTGGTCTTCAGGCATACCTAGAGATGTGCCAGTTTCAGATACATCTCAGGGGAGAAAGGAGTAATGTTGGAGCTAAATTTATGGGGCAGTAGGTTTTGCTCTATCTTCAGCCCATCAATGCCTTGTGATTGTCTTTGGCTTAGACAGCTATTTTAGCCTTAAACTTGACTTTGATGGATTTTATTAAGCTCTTGGGCTGTTTATTTCACATTCAAGGCTGTAACATTCTGGGAATTAGTCCTTTTACTTTTGGTCAAAATTCTTTTCTATTTACTATAAAGCTTGTCGATATTATGGTTCCATCATGAGGGTTTGTTTCTGGCACTTGTCCTGCACTTACTCCTATGGGATATAGCTGCATCTATGCAGCTGTGATGCTGGTGGTGTACATTTCTGCATATTTAGATTTACTCCTATGGGGTACAGCTGCATCTATGCAGCTGTGATGCTGGTGGTGTACATTTCTGCATATTTAGACTTACTCCTATGGGATGCAGCTGCATCTATGCAGCTGTGATGCTGGTGGTGTACATTTCTGCATATTTAGTGGATTTATCTTTGTTTCATGGATTTAAAGCTTGCCAGTGTATCATGCAGAATAGTATTTTCTCTTAAAGACATGTCTAAAGGTACCTTGGATGGAAGGGATCTCTGGTTTCAGTTTTATTTTGAAGGAGACTGCTTTATGGCCAGACCTATCAAGTGGTGATGGTGCAAGATGTTCCCATATTAGGAAGAACAAGATCCAAGATGTTATTCCTACTAGGGGGACTAATTGCTCAAGGATGTTTATACTGACAAACTTCAGAAATCTGTGCTTGTGCATTAGTGGTGGGGTAGGTTTCCCAGTCTATAGTTGGATAGTTTAGCTTACCTGGCATTGGGTTTAATACTGTGGGATTCTAGTTCATGTAGACAGACATTGTGGCTTTCTTTTGTAATATATAGAGCTGTATAGCTAGCTAATATATGGCTCACGATCTTACTGATGGTTATTTGGACATAAAAATGCTCTACTGCATCGTATTGCTTTACCAGCCTTGACATGATTTTCTTCTGGATGTAGATTGAGACACCTTCACCTTTTTCCCCCTGCTGCATAAAAGCTGATCTAAATGTGTGGAAGGTGTTATAGCTCTGCATGGCTGGAATTATCTTCTCTCTTTTAAACCATGTCTAAGTCACTACACAGATGTCAATGTCTTCCAAGGTGAGAAGGACCTGTAAGGAGTGGAGTTTCTTGTTCAAGCTCCTTTTCCTTTGCTTATTTCATTATGTTGGTAGGTTTATCAGGTTTGTATTCAAAGCAAAGGCACTATGGGGTGGACAATGTCTTTGCCTATAATCAAAACCCTAGACCCTGATGAAATCTTGTCCTCCCAAGCTGAAAAATATTGGACTGTCGTTAAATGACACCAAAAACTAATCCAATTATTGAAGTTAATTATTATTTGCTCATATCACAGCTTCATCCTTGGAGAAGGTAGAGAGCTGTGCAGTTAGGCACATACATTTCTGAGAGCTCCATCATGTCTCTCTCCATATAATCCAAGGAGGTACACCTCAAGTCATTAACACTGGCATGAACTATAACAGAGACATGCTGGCACTTGTTGTTCACGGACTTCAAGCCAGGCAAGATCTGATGGCTCCTGGAAGCAAAAAAGTAACTAACCATCACTCTTTCCTTGTTCAGCCTGGTGAAAGGCACATCTACGTGTCTTACAATGGAGTCACATATAACAAGAATGTTTGGTTGGATTACATTATGGGCTCAGCATCTTGGGCTTTGAAACTCCTTCCTCTATGTGAGGAAATAGGCTTAATATTCTATGTGTGTCATGTTTTGGAGGTCTTTGACATTTAGGCAAGCCTTTAGAACCTCAGCATTTGATGGATTATGTATATTGTGATGGCCTTGGAGATGCATTGGAATGAACTGTTCTTCTTTAGAAAAGGTCCGTAACTCTCCAGCATATACTTTCATTGAGAAAATGTTTAACATGACAAGAATATTTAGATCTCTTAATCTTCAACCAGCTTCTCCAGCAAAATATACAAGGAAGTTAGGATATACAGAGAGGTTTTCCAGGATGACATCACATTAAGGAGAGAGATAAATGTGCCTGTTAATCCACAACTGTACCTGAAATTTAAAGCTTCAAAGAATATAGAGAATGATGCTTTGGTATTTATGCCACAGTCAGGAAACATCTGCATTTCATTCACTGAGGCTCTAGCTTGACCTAGATGTACTTTATTTACTTACATACTTAGTGTTTGTTAATATTATAGGTAGACCAGTCCAAACTGATCCTTTTTAAGCTATGTCTCAGGCTACAAAGCAAATGGAATTACAGGCAACCATTTAAAGCAATCAATATAATGTATGCATAACATATGGTTATACATTACATAAAGCACAACTAACATACAGAGCACAAAATAAACATAACAGGAGTGAGATTAGTTAATTGGATTTTTATTCAATGTACAGTCATTAAATGAAAGCACTGCTAAATACTGGACAATCATTGTGCCCCATTTGACATCTATCTGTCCACACAAGTGCAACTGGAACTCAACAGCAATATTTTACTAAAAGAATACAAGCCCTAAACAACATGTCCTACATGGACTGACTCAAAGCCCTGTCATTATACTCTGTATCCTACAGACTGCTAAGAGGTGACCTGTGTCTGTCATTCAGTGCATCCCCTGACCCATTACTAACGGATTTACTGCACATCAGCAAGTCAGATGGCATCAGAAATACTTGGTCTAGAGATCTAAATATCTTCTGCAACATTAACAGAATAGTTTGGATGGACGGGTGTATTTCACAAAGGATACCGCTGGTATGGAACAGACTCCCCAGTTCATCCCTCTCTATTTTCAAGTAAAACTTAGATCTATGGATGGGAAAAAGAAAACTCATCCCAGGACTGCCCTCTGCACTTGTAATAGATGCAGCTCCTAAATGTTTTACCCCATGCTTGGCTCCTCTCAAAGTATCTATCGTATAATCCCAATTATTCTCTTTAGGGGTAATATCTAATTATTAACCATGGAATGAGTAAGGCCATTCTATAACCAAATGGGATAAGTTATTTCCAGCACAAAAAGAGAAACTGGCTAGGCTTAAAATGGCCGCAAGGACAACTAGCCTAGTACTTATTTATGAACCTATGAATATATACAAAGAAGGAAAATATCACTTTCATACAGATACACTCTTTTTAAATCTGAAATCACCACAATGTTATATACCAATGTCTTTATTGGCATTTATTTGTTTTAGTCTGAAAAGAAATGGAAGTTACATATTTGTTTTTAACTGACTGTTTTGTAAAAGTTTCACTCTGTCAATTTACAAAAGCAAATCTGGTATGAATTCTACCATAACTTCAAATGGCAATCCTTCCAGACAAAACCACTTACTAATTCTGTTTTCATTTCATTTTGCACAGCCCAATAGCTTTTAGGCAAAGGAGGCAGAAGAATCTCAAATATGAGAATATCTCAAAGAATGCAAAATATGAGCATTTTGCTATAACATATAAATAATGGCAGAAACAAGTACTTTTCTATAGAAAAAAAAATATTTTTGGTCCACTTTTCATAAACACACTTGAATAAATGCAAAATAAATAGCTCCCTATTGTAATTTCAAAACTCTTTTATGTAGAAGTACAGGAATTACAGACACACATAAAAAACAATGCTATGAAAATGCAGGAGAGCAGCACATTTCAGACATAGCTCTTTTTTGTTGAGATGCAAACCTTACCCACAGCCAGTAACTTATATATATATATATATATATATATATATATATATATATATATATATACCAGCTTCATGCTCCTCAGACATTGTAATAAAGGGAAAACTCCATGCAGCTGCAATCTCAAACTTGTTATATACACAAGTCTGAAAATTCACTCATTCCAGGACTCACAATAAGTTTCAGAAAAAACAAATAATTACCAAATATCCTTTTTTTGTGAAATGAGTGGAAAAATCATAGTATCCAATGGTTACACAATACTAATGGTTATACCTATCAGTAAAGGACAATTTCTACATAAATATAGAAAGTAGTATGGCAAATTTCTAACAATACTATATCATGACTGTAGGATACAAAATGTCTTTGCTGATCATTCCAGCTGCAAAGACACATACATGTTATCTTTTTGTAATGAAGTTTGTTGGACAAGTCCAAATTGGGGGGGGGGGGGTCATAAGCCTAGTGAAAAAAAAGACTTCTGTATTCAGGAGAAATAAAAAGAATTGTACCTTTTATGTAATGATAACTGAATAAATAGATGTGTTAAGTCATCATTGAACTTGGCATGCTGAGTAGAAGTTCACCAGAACTCCCGCAATAAAAGACTATAATGCAAAATAACAGAATCACAGTAAACGAACATGATAAAACATAGGGTCCTTGCCTTTGAAAGACTCTCTCTCTCTCTGTCACAAATAAATTTCATTTCAAAACCTTCAGCAAACAGTTGCACGGTATTCATCTGCAAAGTATATGTAGGACTGGAATTATTACCAGGCAGCTCCCATGAAGCATCTCTCTGAAATTTGACTTCACAGCTTTAGGCACTTAAAAAAACACAATTGTAGACTTTGCACTCAAGATCCAGCTTCACATCAAATTCCAACAGCAAAAAACAGATGATCTGGACAACCTGACTAATAAAAAAACAGTAGTTTAATAAATTGCAGTAGGTTAGCACTTTCAGGTTAAAGAAAACCCTTCTTCAGACAACATACAAAAGTTATGAGCACCTTTTAAAATACATAGCAGCCAATAAATGACTCAGTAAAAAACCCTCCTCTTTTTTAAAAAAAGGCTTGATAGGAGTATCACCACATGATCCTGAAACTGCTGTTGACTTTCATGTATCATCTGTCACCAAAAATGATACTGTCATTCTCTGTACTCCTGATTTTTCACCAAGAGGAAAATTAAGAACATAACTTCCACTGAAACACATTTCCAATTTTTGCTACAGGGCATCCCACCCTCATATTAACTGCCATAAAAAATAAATACAAGTGCACTGCACTATGGGAAGTGAGTATTGTTTATAGGTTCATAGGAGGTTACTAGGCTAACGGCCCTAGGGTCTTTACAAGCCTAGCCATGTTATACACATGTTCCCCAACTGACCTTGGTTAGATGGTCATTAGTCGCAGACCAAGTCTATGATCAGCACTGACTGCTCCTGTCCATGGGGGACATAGGTGCCACACCCAAGGTGAATTTATGTTCTCCCATCCAATTGTGTAAGTTGTGCTTGAATAGGGTTATTGAGGAGCTCTGTTTCACGTGAACTGGGAGTTTATTCCTTAGTAGCAGCTATTTCTGGAAGACATATCTGTCTCTCCAGCATGCTCTGTTAATGTTGCAGGCTAGATTGACATCCCTGGAGTGAATGACTCTTGTCCCATTAGATTTGTGGATGTGCAGCATTTCGTTTAGGGAAGGGTCAGAGACTGCTCTTTAGGCCAGGCACAAGTCGACTCTCAGCAGCCTGTAGGATACAGAGTACAGTGACAGGGCTTTCAGTCTTTTCATGTAGGTCATTTTTTGGAGGCTCTGAATATTCTCGGTGAGAAACCTCTGTGGTCTCTCCAGCTGCTGCAGGTGTCTGGTGAGACAGATGCAAAAGGGAGCACTGTACTCTATTATTGGTCTGATGAGGGTCAAGTACAGAGGAGTTATAATATCCTTAGTTTTGGATGTCATGCCCTTACTTATGAGATGCAGAACATAGAAGGCTTACCTTACCACTGTGAACACACGGTGATCGAACTTTAGATTGCTATCAAATTGTGTTCCCAAATTTCACAATGCAGGGTTTGAGCTTAGGGGGGTGCTGTCAATATTGCAGTTTGCAAGGACTTCCTCTTTGCCAAAGGGAATAAGAATGCACTTCTTTGCATTTAGTTTTAGTCTGTGGGTTTGGCGCCAGTCATTTGCCTGTGTTAGACCCTTTTGTAATATGTTAACATCATTTGGGAGCTCAATGACTGCACCCAGTTAGAAATCATCCGTGAACTTGGTAAGCCACAGGCCATCTACTTTCACCAGAACCTCTGAGAAATAGATTCCAAACAGCAGAGTGCCCAGCACAGATCCTTGTAACTGGTCTACTGGTAGAGGTGGAATCCTCGACTAAGACAGTATGCATTCTGTCGGTGACTCAGTTGGCTACACATCTATAAGATATGGGTTAATCCCCAATTTTTTTTAATTTCTACAAGTCTTTTGGGTTTCTAATACCATGATGGGAATGGACCTCATTCATAAGTCAAAGTACTATTAAAGTTCATGAAATTAGTATTGTTTCAGTCTTTGATGTTAGCCAAAAGTGCTGTTTGCAGCACCTGCAATGTGCCCAGTAATGACTCCTTCTGCAATTCATATGGGGTTACATGTATTGGTAACATATCCAAGTATGATTGTAAATCCTTTTTAAGACCTTGTTGCCCCTGCTACTACTTGAACTGTCTGGATCCGTCTTTCACATTGCGGTCATTTCTATGTGCAAATCCTGATATTTTATGACTTTGTGCCTCTCTGTACATAAGACACTGTAGTCACTAGGTGTAGTGATTTCAATAACAAATACAACTTTTGTCTTCTTTTCATGGACTACTATATCTGGTTTTCTCCCATCTATTTTCTGAACTGCTGGTAATGGGCGATCCCATGTGATATAAGCTTCATCATTTTCTGTGATGTTTGTGACTCATGTTTCCAATGTTTTTCAGCCACTTCAGTACCATAATGTTTGCACAATCCCCAATGCAACAGTCTTGCCACATTATTATGCCTTTCAGCATACAATCCTTCTGCCATTATTATATCACAACCAGCTACAACATGTGCAACGGTTTCCACTTCTATTTTACAAAACCTACATTTGTCCAGTTCTCCCACACATTCAATGGACTTTGTAAACCAGTGTGTATGTAGCCCACTATCTTGGGCCGCCAATATTAACCTTTAATCTTTTGTTTTAAATGCACCTCTCCTTTACCATTCCTATGTTAAATCCTGATCAAAATAAGGCTGTTCCAAGAGTTTCCTATACTTGCAGCTATATTTATGCATTTCCCACATGTCTTGCCTTCTCATATGGCCCTTCACCTTATATTCCTTCTTTTGTTTTTTTGCACATTCAGTTGCTGCCTGATTTTTATCTACGTCTGGTTTGATTTCCATTCCTGCTTGATGCCGATATGCTTCTGCTAAACTAAGTCATCTTAGACTTTTTCTCCTCATGTTTAAGAATTTTCACTACATTTGGGTCTTGTGAAGTCAAATAGTCAAAAAGCCAGATATGTGTCCAGTCCCATGATTACAGAACTATACATGTAATCAATTTTGAGGAGGCCCATACCTCCTTCAGCACGTGGACTATATAAGCTTGGTATGCACTGAATTTTATAAATCATTTGATGAGCATGAAGCATCCTTCTTGATTTCCTGTCCAACACATTTTTTAGGGCCAATTAATCACTCCAAAGCAGTAAGTTAAGAGAGGTAGAGCAAATTGGTTTATAGCTTGGACTTTATTCCTAGATGTCAATGCTGTTTTTAGTATTAATTTAAGCCTTATAAAATATTCCTTACTGAGTTTTATTTTCATTTGTTCATGTTTTATTGTTGATCTTTTATCACTTCCCACATATTTATACACTCCCTCTTGCTCAAGTTCTTTTATATCACATTCTTGTCCCTATCTGATGTTTTCTTGGTGCTGCAGCTTTCCTGCTTTAAAGGTTGCTTTTGCACATTTATCAAGACCAAATGACATTCTTATATCATTTGAAAAAGTTTTAACCACTTGCAGTTGTGCTTTCAGTTCTTCATCTGATGAACTATACAGTTTTAAATCATCCACAAAAAGAAGATGAGAGGTCTTTACACTTTGTTGTTTTTATTCTATGGCAGGGGACCACCAGATTGGCTTCCTTTTTTTTTGAGGACAGCGTCTTAGTTCTCTTGGGTATGATGAGATCCATGCATTTGTGTACATGTTCCTACAGCGCATTGGTGTATGATTTGGCAGTCATGCAACTATTCTCCATTTGCATGCGTGCCGTGAAGTTAGCCACCTCTGTTTTTAGGAGCCCAAAGTTAGCTTTGGAGAAGTTTTTCATGGTGGTTACCTTTGGGGGGGGGGTGGATTTCCATGGTGATTAGTTTGTGGTCGGATCTAACCAGGGAGGAGTTGACTATTGGTGTAGACAGTCATCCATGTTAGTAATGACCAGGTCATGGATGTTGCTACCTCTAGTGGGGGTACGAACGAGCTGGTCCAGAGTATTGGAAATAATGAATTCCAGAAAGCATTGGACAAGTGTATTGGTACATGAGTAGTTTTCCCACTTAATGGAGGGGTAGTTGAAGTCGCCCAGTATGAAAGTGTTAGGTTGGACCCTAATATTCTCCAGGGTGCTTAGGAACATGGAGTGTGAGTCTTGGGACATGGTTGGGGACCTATAGCAGGCTACAATATGAATCGCTGTCTTACCCAGTGTTAGCTGCACCTGAAGTATCTCAAGATGCGTTATGTTGGGTTACCAGTCTGGAGGTGTGTGCATCCTTTATGAATATGGAAACACCACCACCTTTGGAGCTTTGGTCCAAGTTCTGGGAGTCGAAAGGTGTGGAATGAGTTATAGCCTGGTAGTGTAGGGGTGCTTTCTGCTGCCTTGAACCGGGTCTCTGTTACAGCACTTCGATTTCGATGTTCTCCATTTTAAGGTTGTACATGTAAGTCAAATTTAAAGTTATCTCCAATTGTCATGCCTAGTAGCTTGGTATGGGGGATAACTTCTATAGGGGGTGTTATCAGGTGCTATTATTAAGAAAGTTTGTTTGAGGTGTGTAAGAGCTTTAGGGCAGAATAGCAGCAGCTGTTTTTTTTTTTTTTTTTTTTTAATTAAGTAGACCCTGTGAGTTATTGAGACAGCTTTCAATTGATGAAAATGACTCTTGGGTTAGGTGTCATAGAGGAATTATGTCACTAGCAGAACAGATTAATGTGGAGTTGTCAGCATAGTGTACAAGGGATGCTAGATGGTGGAATGTAGGCTGGTGGTAAATTTGCTGAAAAGAAGTGGCCCCAGTATGGAACCTTGGGGAAAGTACAATTGTGTAAAATCTTACCATAATAGTAGATGTCATCCTCTTCACTGTTGCAGTATTCCTCACAGATGGGATCTCCTGACAAGAATAGCCCATCATCTGTTGAGCATACCAAAGCCTTTAGTATTAACAGGTGTCTTATGCCACATGTATACTCCACACGCCAGGCATAACACTACAGAATTTTATAGCCCCAGGAAGAAGAGAATGTCCCTAGAGACCAGGAGGAATATCTGCATCCAGAAGGAGGAAAAAGAAAATAATCCCTGGCCAAGAGTGCCCCAAGAAGAAGAGAATGTCCCTAGAGACCAGGAGGAATATCTGCATCCAGAAGGAGGAAAATAAAAATAAGCCCTGGCGAAGAGTGCCCCAGGAAGAAGAGAATGTCCCTAGAGACCAGGAGAAATATCTGCATCCAGAAGGAGAAAAAAGAAAATAAGCCCTGGCCAAGAGTGCCCCAGGAAGAAGAGAATGTCCCTAGAGACCAGGAGGAATATCTGCATCCAGAAAGAGGAAAAAGAAAATAAGCCCTGGCGAAGAGTGCCCCAGGAAGAAGAGAATGTCCCTAAAGACCAGGAGGAATATCTGCATCCAGAAAGAGGAAAAAGAAAATAAGCCCTGGCCAAGAGTGCCCCAGGAAGAAGAGAATGTCCCTAGAGACCAGGAGGAATATCTGCATCCAGAAGGAGGAAAATGAAAATAAGCCCTGGGCAAGAGTGCAAGAAGAACAGGGAAAGCAGAGGAAGCAAATACTGAATAGTGAAGAGAAGGACATCTACTGTTATGGTAAGATTTTACACACGTGTACTATGTCCTTCCATATCACTGTTGCAGTATTCCTTATATAAGAGAGGGTACAAAAGCTCAAGAGGAAAGCTGGGAGGAGGAAGGCAGTGAACAGCCTTCTATAAGCCCATGAAGGATAGCCCTGGCAAAGTCAGCTCTTCCTCTGGAAAAAGCATCCAACTTGTAATGCTTAGCAACAGTATGGACAGAACTCCAAGTAGCAGCCTCAGGGATGGAACAGGTATCCAATCCCTTGAACAGGGCACCAAAAGAAAAAACATCCTTTACAGAAAATGAAAGACATTTACCATAAAAAGAAGAACAAAAAGAAATGGCCTATTTAGAGTTTGCCAAATTCAAAGACCTTAGATGAAAAGAGACAAAAAAGATACTCAGATTTGTGATATCTGATATCTAATATCTGAGCTGTCTATCCAAATCCAAGGTGTGAATAACTTTTTCACTGGCAGACTATGAAAAAGGAAAACAGGAAGGCAAATTAAGAGACAACTCATAGTACTAATCCTCCTTTTATGCCCAAGGTGGACAAACAGACACCCTGTCCATATGAAAAACAAAAAAAGGGAGGAACAGCCATCAGAGCCTGAAGCTTAGATACTCTCTTAGCTGAAGTAAAGGCTAAAAGAAGAACAGTCTTCCAAGTAAAATGTTGTAAGGAAGCTGAAGCAATTTTTCAAGAGCAAATATGAGGTCCTATGAAAGCAGAATAGGCCTCCTGGGAGGCCTGATATGAAGGACACTCTTAAGAAATTATTTGACCTGAAATCTAGATGCCAGAGAAGGAAGTAATGACAGATGAGCAGAAATTACTGATGTGTGCTTTAACTAAAGAATATGCCAACCCAGCATAGAACGGATCACATAAATTAGACAGAATAATAGAAAACATGAACTGAAAAGGGATCCTGGTTTCAAGAGAGACACCAGACAGAAAATGTCTCACATCTGGAGAAATATAATTTTCTGGTAGTGGATTTCCTGGCCTTTTGCAGGACCCAAAGCACATCCTTAGAAAACTGGAAGTGGTTAGAGTCCTGCTAAAAATAGGTCAAAACCCTATCACCCACAGTGTCAGTTAAAGAGTGGACAAGTAAGGCTAGACAACAGACCCCTTGTCTTGTGTGAGGTAGCTTGTGGTAATTGCCCCAAGCCAAGAGAGAAAGAAAGGGGAACCAATGCTTTCTGGGCCAAAAGGCAGTCACTAGAAAGATTTCTGGGGACTCTTGCATGGTCTTGAGCAGAACAACTGGAAGCAGAGGAAGGAAAGGGGGGGGCATACAGAAACATTTCCAAGCCAGAGAACATGGGACTCTGGAGCAGAAAAGAGGAAGGTGCCTGTTCAGAGGGGAGTCAAAAAGGTTCAGCCTTAGGAATACCTCACTGAGGGACAGTGCATGTCCTTGAAGTATTCATTTATAATTTTGGGTGCTGGACCTGCTCAAAGAGTCTGCCACTGTCTTGTGCTCTGAGGGAATGTCGACAGCTTGAAGAGTCACTTGATTCTTGACAGCTAGTTCCCAGACCTGAAGAGCCAGCCTGCAAAGACGGCAGGATCTTTACTCTCTTGCTTGTTCACATACTGTGGTATTTTCTTTGAAAACTTTGAGGGGCCCAGAAAGAAGGAGGGTATAAAAGGCATGAAGAGCTAAAAGTAGAGCGTTCATCTCCTTGAAGTTGATGTGGTCTGACAGCTGATGTGGAGGCCAGAGACTCTGGACCCTGAGAGACCCAAAGAAAGCGTCCCACCCCCTGTCTGAGGCATCTGAAAAAAGCTCTTGAGTCTGAATTGGAGGCTGGAAATAAAGGTCCGTGTTGACAGAAAGCTGATGAATCCACCACTGAAGCTTGAGCTTGAGTCAGGGAAGAAAGGGGACTAGGAAGGCCATGAGGTGCCAGTGTTGAAACCACACAGACCTGAGGTACCACCGAATCTTTCTCATTGAAGCCTGGACATAGGCAGCACAGGAATGGAAGAAGCCATGAACCTGAGAACCTTGAGAAAATCTGTGGCTGTAACTGAAGCCAGAGGAAGAAGAGACTGGAAAAATGCAATCATAAATAAGGACTTAGGGCCAGGAAGGGTCATCAGCATAGGAATAGTCTGGATCCTGCAACCAAGAAAACCATGATCAAGAGAATGACTCAAGACTGATTTATGAAGGTTTATGATTAACCCCAGACTCTGCACCAGGGAAATAATGAACTGGAAGGCCCTGAAGCAGAACCTCAGGGGATGAGGCCTGAATATGAGGATCACCAGAATAAGGAAATATCTGAACTCCTCTCACCCTGCAAAAAGCAATGACAGGACTGAAGCATTTTCTGAATGCCCTTGGGACAGTAGAGCAGTGAAGAGGCAAAGCAGAAAATTGAAAATGCAATTAAGAAATAGAGAAATGCAAAAACTTACTGAAAAGGGAATGGATGGGGATGTGAAAGTAGGCATCCTTTTGATCCAGAGAGACCGGAAATGCCTGAGGAAGAAGAAGAGAGAATAAAGTTGGAAGGGACAACATTCAAAAGCAGGAGACCTTCAGAAAAGTGTTGAGCTGAGAAAGGTCCAGAATTGGCTTCCAGGTGCCCTCCTTATCAGGAACCAGGAATATTCTGGACAGGGCACACAACCTGAATAGTGCCTGAGCCAAAAGAGAATAAAGCGCATATGGAAAGAGAGGAAGCTGTTCTCAAGGATGGTGAGGGATGCCCAGAAAGGGAGGAAGAGATTTCCAAACCATAAAACACCCCTGGTAGATGATGGACAGAACCCAAGAGTCTGTTGGGATCTCTAAACAATTTGGAAGGGACAGGGAAGGGAACCTGGTCAAGGGAAAAGGGAAGCAAATTGTCAAATGGAAACTGAACAATCCCACTTAAAGAATTTCATCATATGCAAAATAGTGTCCACAAAGGAGGGTTCTTCTAAAGGGTAATCTGGACTGATGGAATCCTCTTCCTCAGCCCCATACTCCAAGGGGGTAGGGATCTGAGAGGAGTAAGCTAAGGACTTTTCCTAGGAATCCTGTACTCATCAGAGGAGTCCTGTACCCTAGGTCTCTTAAGGGAGTTGAAGAACCAGGATAAGGCAGGCACAGAGACCCCATGTGGAGGCTTTAAAACCATTAGACAATGTCTCATTGGAATCTTTAACTACAGGGGAAATAGGTTTGGTTTTCTGTTTCTTCTTCTGTGGGATATCTGCATGAAAAACCTTAGGAGTGTCGGACCCTTGTTGATGCTCTATAAGAATAGTAGGGATCTCCTCCTGTACTAAGATCTGTGGAATCCCTTTTGGTCCCTCAAACATAATCAGCCAAGGTTCCCACTCAACGTCTGCAGCAGACATTATAAAAGCCTCAGAGAACATGGGAGAAATTGGATCTATGTCAGCCTCCAATGCAGTTCTGGCAGAGGAATCATAAACAACACCGGGCAATCCTCTGCACTTTCATCAGTCTCAAGAAAGACATCTGGGGGATGCTGGACAGATGCTGTATCAGATCTGAGTTTTTTGGCTTTTTTCTTGATTGCTGGCTGACCCTCGGAACGGGAAGACTCCACCATAGCACCTTGAGCCAACAACTTAAGATACTGGTTTCAAGGTAAATAGACAAGGAGATGAGGCAACTTCATAGGGACTTGGGGACAACACTTGGCAGATAGAACACAGCATATGGTCATGGGAAGCACGCAAACAGACAAGACACTGTTCTTGATGATATTTATGGAGAATCTGCCTCCCATATTGGCAATTTCCCTTTCTGGATGACATGTAAAGCAACACTAAAATAAAAGAGAAGGTAAGGAAGAACCTCAATGTGGCACTTATCTGAAAATGGATCAGTAACCAGCACAGAAGAAGGGCATTTAAACTGAGATTTAATGATGGTGAATGGATTGGTGGCAAAGAAGTTCAGAAATATGTACCATCTGTACATCACCTTTATGCCCTACATCTTGCGTGAGCAGCATACCTGAGAAGTAATTGCCTGTAAACACTAAAGGCTTGTCTATGCTGGCTGGACTATTCATTATATAAGGAATACTGCAACTGTGTTAAGAAAGGACATCACCTGTTCTGATGCATGGGAAGGATGAGTAAGAATTAATCCATTTAACAGATTAAGTCTATTGGAAAGGTATCTTGAGAAACAGTAGTTGGAAATGTTTGACAGGCCAAGTAAAGAGCATTGTTTTAGAAGAAGGCTATGAGAAGTGACATCAAAGGCCTAGAACAGATCCAGAAACATGGTGGAAACCAGTTGGCCTTTGTATTTGGCTAGGATAATAGTGTTGGTGAAGTTTAAAAGAGCTGTGGGAGTGCTAAATCCTAGTCTAAATCCATGTTGTATGGGAGTAAGGATGATAAGATTTTTGTTTGTACGACTGAGACATGCAATTCCTAACTCGACCTATTTATGAGAATGGATACTGGAAAGACAATTGCTATTTTTAAGAAATTACCAAGAATTCTTTCTAGAGCAAGTATACTCAGTTTAATTTGTTTGAGGTATTTCTTGACTGTTTTGACAGATACTGGTCGAAAGAAGAAAGAGTGAGTACCAATTGGAACAGGAAGGTGATACTGAGTGGGATGTGGTCAAATGATTTACTGAGGTTGACATGTTTTGAGTTTTGTTGTGAAGTAGGTTAGCAATGCTAGAGATAAAGTAATCCTTGAAAGCATTAGCTGTTTCTTCCAGGGAGCAGTGAGGATGGGGGTTTAGTTGTTAATTTGTTCCAGGATGTAGTAGTTTACATAAGATGACCTAGAATTATCTAGAATTCTTGTGGTATGTATTCTGCAAATTAGAGTAATAAAGTTTCTAGTCGAGCTTGATCTGGCATTTGGCTTTATTTTGTAAGTATTTATATTTTTGAAGATTATTTTCTGTTTTATTATTGAACCATGCACTTCAGGCTTTTTCTCTCTATTCCTCATTAATTTCCTGGTAGTAAAAGTGAGCCAAGGAGCAGGTTTGTTTTGTACTCATTTAAGTCTAAGGAGAGGCAAGCTGTTTAGCAGTTCCATAAATATCTTGTTAAACTACACAACAGCATCATCTGGTGGCAAGATTTTTAGGATATACCAGTTGTGAGATTGTAATGAGTTGTTCAACAGCTGTGTGTCAAAGTTGTTCATGTTGTGAGAGGATTTATATGTATGTGTTCCGTAGGAGAAGTATGGCATTTTCTTGAGGCATGTATGGGCAGGTGGGCACTAAGTGTGTTAGCTAAGATGCAGTGGGCGCTTATATTGTTAGGGTGACGTGTTAATAATCGGTTCAGGGTGGTAGTTTTTTCCATTTTTAGGTTGATTCTGGCATGATCATTGATAAGTTAGGAGAAATTGTACAAGTTTATACTAGAAGTCATTATCTCAGAGGTGCGACTTGACCAGTTGATGTTAACATCACCTGGTATAACTCTCTGTGTGTACATTATCAGATAGCAAGAATAGGGTGCCCTCCAATGTGCTCTCCAGGTAGGATATACGGGCTGCCACACATATAGTTTGTGTACATTAAGTTTTAGGTTACTGAGAAGTAGTTCAGCGTTATGAAAGATATACAAAGTGATAGCTTTTCTGTTTAATCTATCAGCTCTAATGATAATAGAGCTGAGAGGACAGATATAGTTCTCTGTTACTGATATTTGGTTTTAGACAAAATTTTCTTATTGCTAATATGTCAATGGAGTGATATTTTATCCATACATGTAGTTCTGGAATTTTGTTTGCAATGCTTTTGATGATCATAGGTTGGTACTAGGCTATCGGCCCTAGGGCCTATACAAGCCTAGCCATAACAATTCCCTGGATATTTCTTCCCACAATATTTACTTCCCTGGACCCCTGTCTAGCAGGGCAACTGATGTGATCCCAGGGGTGAATTTCCTATCTTCCATCCAATTGTCAAGGTTCCTTTTGAAGAGGGCCAAAGAGGCACTCATCTTGACATGTATGGGCAGTCTATTCCAGAGTATGGGGAGTCTCTGTGTCAGGAACCTATCCCTCCAGCATGTTTTGTTCATTGTGATGACAAGGTTTAGATCCCTGGAGCGTGTGGCTCTGGGGGATTGGGATTTCTTTAAGTGGAGCATGTCCAACAGCTCAAGATTTGACATGGCCTTGTATGTTAAGCAGAGATCGCCTCTGAGTAGACGATATGCCACAGAGTATAGCTGGAGTTTTTTTAGATGGTCAGCATAGGGCATCTGCTTTAGGCCTGTGATTCTTTTAGTGAGGTATTTCTGCGGGCTTTTCAGCTGTCGCAGATGAACTAGAATATGAAAAATGGAATAGATGGTGTTTCTTGATTCTCTTTCTTATTTGGAAGGGAGAGGAGGTCAGGTTTTTAGGCAGGGTTGATATATTATTTGTGGAGTAATATGGTGCCTGAGAGGGTCCAGCAAGGGGATGAATTTCACCTGCTAGCAGTAAATTCTGTAGTACAAGTAAATGGATGTGCTGTTTTAATTTTTGTGATAGTACCTTTGATTCTTTTTTGGAGGTATGGAATATTTAAGGTTAGTGTAAGGATATTTATGGTTAGGGGTATACTAAACAGGATGGATGAAGGGGTTACATTGTAATCATGTTTTTTGGTAGTAGGTGAAGTATTCAGGGAGATGAGCTTGGTAAGATATAGAGGAGGTTAATAATATGAGTATGAGAAAGGTTACAGTGAGACACTGTATCATGGTAGGGAGTGGTGAGTTTAGGGTATGTGATATTCCAGAGGAGAACATCTTTATATAGTGAAGAGTAGAGAACAGGTATTTGTCAGTTATAGTAATAAGGAGATGTAAGAGTATGGCATCGGTTGGTTATGGTTTGCTGAAGGAAGTTGTTGTCGATCAGTAGTATACTTTTACAGAGGGGTCAAAGCATTTGTCAATTATATTATAGTAACTTGTTGAGGTAAGAGTTTGTTATTGGGTAGGTAGGTTTTGGCAGGAGGAAGTTGCTGTTGAGTGGTAGTATGTGACTGAGGGTGGGGCTAAGGTGAGAAATCAACTTAGAGAAGGTGGGGTGGATGGGATATTGGGGTAGGGTAGGGAATTGGAGGGAGTCTGAGTACGAGGGCAAATGGAACAGGTTACACCTGGAAATATTTTAATTTGGCCAAAAAAGCAATCTGAGAAGATTCCCTGACTGTAAAAACTCATTTTTATTAAGTGTACATTTTGTTAGAGATGTATTACTGTAAAAATGTATATGCAGCAAGGAAAATATCTATTACAGCTGCATACCAAGAGAAACTAGTGTGTGTGTGTGTGTGTGTGTGTGTGTGTTTGGGGGGGTGATGCACTATTAAGGGGAGGGTAATTAATAGATTATATTTCAAAAGGTGCTATTAAACTGGGATCTATCTGTCATAAAAAGTGAAGGCACATCCAATCACTTTAATGAACTTTAACTTCGAGTTTTCGGACACCAATTTCTATTCTTCCCTAGTAATTGCAATGATCACTTTAATGAGAATAGCATTAATCTGTCATCTGATTTCTTTCACCAAATGCATCCCATAACTCTCAACTTTCCATCTCTAAAATGTGGAACACTGCCTGTCACAGTGTGGAACAAATGAACAAAATGTGTAACACCAGAGCACTTGCTAATGACTTTATCTAGAAAGCTCACAGCATGACTAATAACACATCACTAAAAATTTTTATGAGTCAATATTATTTGCCATGTCTGTTTAAAGAAAACATAGCAATGAAAGTGTGGTAATCACCTTCAATGTGGAAAACTGTCAAATATGGAATTTTAAGTACTCAAGATTAGGAATGTTCCTCATAATGAGGTATAGATAACAACTGTGCTTTCTGCCCCCCCCCATATATACCCACTTTTTTCAGTCAAAGGAGTACAAAGGATTTGTGCAGATAAAATCACTTTAGGTAGCAGATCTAGATGAATCTCTCCCCGATACCCTCCCTGTGGGAGGAATAAACACACCTTGTTGAAGTGTCAAGTAGTTTATTCTGTTAAGTAGATAGACAGACTGATATAGTAGAAACAGAGAAAAACTAACACTTTTGCCATGACAAAGAGTATGTAGAAAATGACAAAACTATTTAAGTATTTCCAGGGAATCTATAAAGCCAGGACAGAAAATCTTTGTGGGAAGCTGATGGCAGTAACCAGGAAGAAAAGCTAAATTCAGTGGACAGCATAGGACAATGAGTGATATTTAGATACATGCAAGGTCAGAATGTCAAAAGGTTTTTGGATCACAAAATATGCCAGATATAAACAGATTACAAAATTTAGTATGGTCTGCCTGGTCCATTACATCACAAACAGTCTGACTCCCAGTATCACAATGGCCATACTTCTAGTCTGTGGGTAAATTATGCTTTTGAAAACAAAATAATATTTAACTAAAGCCATTTCTAACAAAGTACAAATTTAGTTTAACTTGTTGTAGAATACCTGATCTGACTGCTAGAAATTATTTTATGAAATCTGTAACTTCTTCATGTGAAATGCTTAAATAAATTGTAAAATTCAAACCTTTTTTTATAACAGACCTAATCTTGCCTAAAAAACCCCATGGATTCTTCATAAAGGATGGTACTAGAACCAATAATTTCATACCAAAATAAACACAATGGGATGGAATAAGTTTGTTTGTTTATTTATTTTTTTATATCCTTATGTGTTTAAAGAATACAGAATAAAAAAACCCTAGTTTAGGTCTAATATGTTACATTTCAGTGGTGCAGTGGTTAGCATTGTCACCTCACTGCAAGAGGTTCTCTGGTTGGATTCTTGTCTGGGGTGCCTTCTGTGTGGAGTCTGCATGGACCCTTGTGTTCATGTGGGTTTCCTCCAGGTGCTGCAGTTTCTTCCTACATTCCAAAGACATGCAGTAGGTGGATTGGACATTGTAAACTGGCCCTAGGTGTGAGTGTGTGCACGTGTGTGTGTTATGGATGAACTACCATGGCAGGGTTAGCCACCCGGCGGTGTAAACCTGGGCTGTAGATGATTGTCACTGTTGAAGTGACACCCCGACCCCTTGTGCAAAAATGGAGAAAAGGGGATGAGCATGGATAGATGAATGTGACACATCATTCAGTTACCTAACCATTTCACCATTTTGCAACAAATCTAACAATACATTAAGTATGTCTATTTTGTAATCTACTAGCTATGCTGAATCTATAAACCTTTAAATTAGCTGTGATCTGTGTTTTCCTAATCATGTATTCTCTGCTGTAGTATGTATATTTGCTCTACTGTAGGTTGTGTAACTGTCAACATGTATATATACTCTTCTGTACCCACTGTTGAACCATGTATATATATATATATTCTACCGGGGTCTATATCAGATATTCGAACACTTAGGTTGTCGAATGCTGAAACATCAACACCTAAATGTCGAAGTCTAATAAATGTGATAGGCCAGTTATGCAAATTTTTTCCCTGGGAAAAAATTCACATAGCCTACAAAAAAAACAAAACAAAACTAAAACCCTAATCAAGTGGGGCGCTGTGCCCCCCACACCCCCCAACTAAATATACCAACTCTGAGGTCACTCTATATCTGGAAAAAGGTCAAATCTAGACGACGGACAAGCTAATTTTTTCCCAGGGAAATAATTTGCGTAATTGGCCTGTTGCGTTTATTAGACTTCAGTATTTAGGTGTCAACTTTTCAGTGTTCGACAACCTAAGCATTCGAAAATCTAATATAGACCCTTCTACTGTATTCTATCAACATTTTTGTGGAGCTTTTCTCTCCGGGTCTCCGCTGAAAATGGGTTCCTGGCCGACTCGGACATTACCCAGTAAGCAAAAGTAAATAAACAAATAATAAACAAACTGGGATTATACCATAGATAATCTGAGGAGACCTATGCATGGGATAAAGCATTTAGGAGCTGCCACTATCCATTACTAGTAAAGGGGGCAGTCATGGGGTAAATTGTCTGTTTCCTATGTAAATATTTACGTTGTGCTTGAACATGGACAGTTATGAACATTACTTTAAGTGGATGGGCAGTGTCTTCCACAGCAGCGATATTCTCTGCAAGATATATCTGCCCCTTTATGATGTTCTGTTCATGTGGTAGAAGAGGTTTGGATCCCTAGATGGAGTATATGTGGTGGCATTTGACTTGCTGGTGTGCAGCAATTCAATTAGTAATGGATTGGAGGATATCTTGTATGCCAGATGCAGGTCACAGGGCTTTGAGTCCGTCCATGTAGGGCATGTTGTTCAGGCTTTGTATCCTTTTATTAAGCTATCTCTGTGGGTGATCAAGTTGTTGCATGTGTCTTGAAAGATACATGCCAAAAGTGGCATTATATTCAATGATTGGCCTAATGAGGGTCGAGTAAAAGAGGGCAATGATCTCCATAGCTCAAGACATAATCTGTTTGTTTATAAGCTATGCAATATAGAAGGACTTATATCAGTCAGAAGTTAGGTCAATGTCCAAATACGTTCCCAAATCCTAAACTACTGTGTCAACTCTTAGGAGGTGTATTGTCAATGTGGTAGTTCTCTAGGTTAGATGACTTTCAAAAGGATATAATAATGCATTGTTTGGCATTTACTTTCATTCTATAATTTTGGCACCAGGTATTTATTTGAGACAAACTTCCCTGCATGATGGCTAAGTCATTTGGGGATTCAACGACTGCTCCTAGTTTGCAGTCATCTGCAAACTTAGTCAGCCAGGGCCCTTTGGTATTGGCTTTTACTTCAGAAAAATAGATTTCAAACAGAAGAGGTCCCAGCGCAGAACCTGCAAAACTCAACTGGTGACTTGTCTCTTTGTGGAGTTAACTTCCCCTGTTCTGATAATCTGCACCTTATCTGTGAGCCACTTGGAAATCCATTGGATGTCACAGGACTTTATTTCCAGTTTATTTAGCTTTTCTACTATGCCTGAGTGGAGAATTTTGTCAAAAACTTTGGCCAGGTCTAAGAATGGGGTGTGTACCATTTTTGCCTCCATCCAGTACTTTAGTGACTTTTTCAAAAAAATCCAGTGGGTTGAGTAAGCATGACCTGCCCTTGATGAATCCAAAGTGAGATGAGTTCAGTGTTTGGATGTTCCCCATGTCCTAATTAATTAATTCCATGTTAAGTCTTTGCATGGCTTTGCATATGAGGCTGGCCAGGCTTGTGTGTCTGTAATTCCTTGGGTCTGTAGAAGGTCCTCACTTATACAGGGGAATTACTGTAGCTGTTTTCCATTTGCTTGGTACAAAACCTGTATGAAGACTGAGATTGAACAGTGTTGTTAGGGGTGTGATTAAATCATGCTTCATGCTATTTAAAATGCATCTAGAGATATTAGAATCCATCAATGCAGTATTTTTAGCTTTTGCTACCACTTTTAGGACTTTGTCTTCTGTGATACCTGGAGATGAGCCAGTTTTAGGTATGTCTTGAGGGTCAGACGGAGGGGAGACAGCAATCTCTAGTCATGTCAGATGTCTTTTAACCTATAGGAGTAATTGTGACAGTTTTTAAACTTGTTTGTTTGACTATACTTTTATTGTCTGATGAAGCCTGTACGGTGAAAGCGCTAACTGTTTATTAAAATTGGGCTGTTTGCAGAAGTCCGCCTTTGGATTATTTTTCAAACCATCTTGGAACATCTTTATATTGTTGGTGTTGCACGTCGTGTTTAACTTCTGTGAATGGTTTTTATCCTGTTGACTTTTTGTTATATGTTTTAGATCATGTTCATGCTGGTCACATATTCACTTTTTATATTTTCTCTCTGCCGGTGGCACCTCAGTTGACTCTTTTTGTAACCAAGTTGTAATCCTCAAAATGCTAAAGATCCACTATAGCCTTTGAGTTTTTGGTCAATGCATGTAATGTCAACATATAATCCAAGTGAAAGCTTGTCATTATTTCTCCTTAAAATAGCTGTATCACCCAGTCCTTTTCTATTGAGCATTCTCCCCACAGAGCTAAGTAATCTTTAAAACTTGAATTTTTTCCAAACTTCTACTTCTTTCATATGTGTTGAAAACATAAAATAATATACCCCTCTTTTAACTATTCTGCATTTAATTCTTGTACTATACAGACATCTGAGCATTCTCTTATATCATGTCCATCTTTCCTTACTTCTTTCTCAAATTGAAATTAAAGTGTCCTACCCAAATGTTAGTCAGTTATAAACTGTTTTATTTCTTTAAACTAATTCCTTCATCTCAATCAGCATGTTTTGCACATACATACACATCAAACTGAAAACTTCTGTCTTATCAATTATTCCTAGTATAACAGATATTTCTGAATTCACATAATACTACATCATTCATATTTTATTTATTTTTCAGTATCAACATTGCCATCCATGAACATTCATTTCCTAGTGACCATACAACACTATATTATCATATCATTTCAAGCAATTCTGTTTATTCTTTATACACAAATGTGATGTCAAACAAATGTATGACACTACTTGATAAAGACACAAACGACCTAAGTACTATTAACCTTTTTAGGAATTACATAATACTGTTCTTATTTAATGATATAGATGTTACATCATCCACTTCACCTTCCATTCCTTGACTTATTCCTTTCAAACGTTACTTTTTTTCTTTAACTTGCTTGTTTTACAGTAGATAATTTCTCTTCTACCCCTTCCTTATCTTCTCTATTTTCCATATCACCTTCAATTTCCAGAACTTTTGATTTATTATTTAATTTCAATACAATGTTTTAGAAATAATGCACAATTTCCTTTTCTGTTCAAGTACAGGCAGTGTAGCGTCACCATTCTTTTTACGCTGATGCTAATCTTCTTCCATATAGCTATTTTCTGGGGAGTTATCCAGCTCCATCTACACTGAGGGTTAAAACCCTGATTATGATGCAGGTAAGCTGGGTTTCATTAGCTTCTTGTAAGTTTGTTGGAGATGGTGTTGGTAGGAGCATGCTTATCACTGAGGAAGTGAAAAGGTCAGGGCCAAAGGATGCCATAGACCCTTGGAAGAAAAGGAGGAGTGATTCGGACATGGCATGGCGATTTTGCCACCAATCCATGTATTTAGCAGCTTTCATCAGGGATGGATTGAACTGTCCAGTCACACAGAGAAAAGCATAGATACCACTGCCATGATGCAGGTTAATGAGTTTTACTATATGCAGTCACCACCAAAATACCAGTGAGAGTACAAACATAACCTCTCCAGACTGTCATTGTCCAGATACCAGGGAAACCAATGAGCGGGAGGCTGGAAGGTCAGCAGGCACTTAAGAAAAAAGTACAAAGATACATCTATATATATATATATATATATATATATATATATATATATATATATATATATATATATAAAAATAAATATAAATAAATATATATCTATTTGTGGAGTTCACAATTATTTCTACATGTATTGACTATTCTTCTCTTTTTCATTTGTTCAAATAGTTTGCATTTCTATAATCATAACAAAATTAGTCCTGACTTCCACATTCTGTTAAAAAAAAAACTTACCATTTTATTTTTTTTGTCTTCATATCATTCACACTTTCCTTTGGGATGTTCATTAATTGTCAACAGTCATTGTAAAAATAGCATGCTTCTGGCTGTAAAACATCCATTAAGTTCATTAACTGCAATTGCATTATTTAGATGCACGATATAATTTTGATTTGACAAAAAATCTGTTTGCACCTCCCAAACACCTGTGCGTATTCTATTCAGGTCTTTAATCCTTTTACTTTATAACTCATACCTCTAAACTGTCCCTGACTTTGCAGAATGTTCATGATTTTACCTTATAGTTTTAAACTGTAACTGATAATGTTTTCATTTCCTGGGGAAATCACTGCATATTTTAGTCAGTCAGTGATGACACACATTATAGTTCCATACTAATTATTTAGGAAATACATTTTTATGCAAAAACTGTTATTTGAACAACTATTTTAGGGAATTAGAGTACCATTTAAAATATGACAGATTTTGGGCCTTTGTCTCCAATTATTTTTGTTTTGTCCCTGATTCTTGTGTAGAGTGACTCACAAGTGTATGTTCCTAGACAGGTTTACACTCCTGTTGATTTTCGTTTCATGAACACTTTTTATTCCAGGTCATCGGGTCTGAACTGTAAAATAGTACCTTTCATGAATAAATGCTCTAGTCTCTTGGTCTCTGATCTTGATTATCAGTAAATAATTTCATGAATTTTGCACAATCCAGGAAAAATTCAAATGCAATATCAACAGATGTTTTCATTATGAAATGAATTATGCTGTGTGTTTACATAGTGGTAAACCCCAGATGCTGAACAGTGGTGCTCAAAAGTGGCAACTATAATAGTCAATGTCTTCTCTAATAATCTTGCCAAGGGTTGTTTTCTTTAGAGGATTCTGATTTGTTAAAGCCTGTACTCCAATGCATATTATTTTTCTTTATTTCTCAAGTGACGATCATGTCTGTTCCACCCTCAGTGGATAAAGTCTTCTGCTGCTCCTGCATCCCTTCAAGATGAGCATTGTCTGTGTGGTTATGCAACTTCTTCGTAATCTGAGATACTTCCAAACAAGACAAGATAATGCTGGAACACAAATAAAAGTTTCGCTCATGAATCAGATCCACAATTTCCATTGCATATTTGACATCCTTTGATTCACTTTCAGTTAGCTTCTCAATTAATTTTAAAAGCACTTAATCTGGCCAACCATGATACTAGGAATCCCATTTCTAGCCCGTTATTTCACTGTATTCATGATACGCATCTGTTGATCTGTACCACAGTGTGCTGTGCATTTTATCTTTGGTCCTTCTCCTATCCACAGTCTAGAGTACAGGAGGATTTTTATTTTGAGTTCTGATCATATTTCTCCTAGTGAGTATAGTGGGACTTACCCAGTCAAGAGAAAGTAAATAAAAAATAGAGTAGATAATCACATTAGTTCAGCTATTCTTTTGGGAAGATTATTGTCACTTAAAACCATTACATTTAGACTTTTTGTTTGAAAATAAATAATATAGTGCAATCCTCTACGTGCTGCTCCAATTTTGTTGTTCTACACGTTTTCTTGGGACCGCGCACGTTGTCTTTCTTGCGTGGACTTTTTGGATGTAAGATTATTGTCACTGCCTGCTGACTATCATACCCTCTCAAGGTTTACTGTCTCAATGTACTGATTGAGAGAGCTGTGATTTAGGCAGCCACAAAGGGATGCTTGGCTTTTACTGCCATGACACCATTCTGCATGACAAGTAACATGCCCAGGGGGAAAAGGTACAATGGGCATCCGCAAGGACATGCCACTCAATTTCACAAAGTATCTAACTACACAAGTCAGCCATGCACCCCTTGAAACCAGTGCACCCATGTGTTATTTACTGGGGATTCAGTTGTAAAACATGCATACTAGCTATGCACTCCTACAACCTTTCCATGTAGAAAGGCAAACCCATAATGCTGCATCACCCCTTCTTATCCCCATGATAGGTTCAGCAGCTGCCTGAGCACTCATCATCTGGGTTGTAGTCATGGTTCTATCAGTTTATTATCATTTCACTGACTGAAAAGTCTTAACATGTGAAAGAATTTGACTGAAAACCCATTTGACTGAATCACAAATCACTTAAAATATTTAACATAAGAAAATGCAACATAAAATTGTGTTTTTGCAGGGGAACAAGCACCCCTGCAGCCTCCACACACCTTAATTATATATCTTAAATCCATGTTTACACATCCACTTGAAAAAAAGACAAAAAACACCATACACAGTGAATCAGTGTTGATGCACAAGCAGTGATTGACAGTGTATGGTGTTTTTTTTTTCTTTTGGTAAAGTGGTTCTGCAGCTGTAGAGTTAGTATATATAATTAAAGGGGTCAGAGACAAAGCAACCCACATGGGGGTGCATGGGGGGATTGCCCCATGCAAAAACACTCTTTTATGTTATATTTTCTTATGCTGAATATTTTCAGTGATTTGTAATTCAATGAAATGGGTTTTAGTCTAGTGAGTTTTTGAATCCTTTCAAACATTTGACTTTTCAGTCAAGTAATGTTCAAATTTATCTCATCCAGAAATGTTCGGCTGAACAGAGAAAGGAATGTAGAGCAACTGTCTTTACAGTAAATGGAAACTTACTTCTTTTTCCTTTCTATATATTTCAATAGAATGTGATAATCCTAAAGCATAGAAAAGAAGTGATAGAAGTTGTTTGAAGGCATGATTAGCAGTTAAACATGGGGTACAGAGGACAGTACTAATATCATTTTAAGAAGCAGGGTGATATCACTGCTTATTAAGTGAATGCCAGTAATGCATGCATTTGTGGTTGTTTGTATTAATAACTGTAGCAAGCTCTCTATTACAGCACTACAGAGATATCAAAGAGCTTGCTACAGCTATGCCTGACAGCAGATTTTACCTGTAAATTACTGAAGGCTTTAATTTTTTTTTTATTTTGTTCCTAAATTTTGGCTGGGAGACAGGCGATATCAGGTGACCTAGCTATTGCTCCTGGATGGCTTGCTCTTTTCAATGGAAAAGTATTACAAATTAATTCTAAAAGTTTCCTGCAACACTGATAGCTACAGAATGGAAGATAAAACTAGACAAATGTGTGTATTTGAAGGGTGGAAGCATTTGAAAAAGTACAGTTGTATAAATTCTTACCATCACAATATGTGTCCTTCTCTTCACTGTTGCAGTATTCTTTATATAGGGGATCTTCTACCAAGGATAGCACACAGTCTGGCTATTATACCAAAGCCTTTAGGTCTTACAGGCAGTGTACATCACAAATATGCCCCCTGCCTGAGGTGTAGGGTATAAGAAGCAAACACTCAGAACTGATTTGCCCCAGGAGGAGCAGAATATCCTCAGGGACAAAACCGGACATGTATATCCAGAAGGAAAAAAGACAAGAGAAAAAGGAAGCAAGGGCTCCTTAGCCATGAGGTCAATAAAATACAAGGCAAGAGCTAGAACAGAGGGAGAAGTGGTGGATGTGGGACTAAATACTGCAACAGTGAAGAGACAGTCATCTACTGTTATGGTAAGATTTTGCACAACTGTAATATGTCCTTCCATATCACTTTGCAGTATTTGTTACATAAGGCAGAGTACAAGAGCTAAGAAGAGGACTAGGAGATGAAAGGCACAGAACAGCACTCTACAAATCCATGCAGAATAACCCTGGCAAAACCTGCCATGACCCCTGTAATACCATCCAATCTGTAATGATTAGTGAAAGTATGAACAGAGCACCAAGCAGCAGCCTCAAGGATGGAGTTGGTATACAAACCCTTAAAAAAAAGGCACCAGAGGAAGCAACTGCCCTGATAGAAAATGCCGTCACAGATAAAGAAAGACATTTGTCATGAAAAGAACAACAAAAAAAAATTGGCCTTAGAGATCCAGGAGGATATGATTTGCTTAGAAACAGTCCTGGGACAAAAAGCTATTCAGACTTGCAAATTGCCTTTGTTTTATATAAATAATACCTGATCTGTCTATGCAAATCCAAGGTGTGAAGAACCTTCTCAAAGGCAGATTGTGGAGAAGGAACAAAGGAAGGGAAGATGAATATACTGACTAACAGACAACTCACTGACCATCTTGGACATAAAAGGAGTACTACAAATGAAAGATGCAGAAGGAACCAAATGAAAGCAAAGCACAATGTCCTCACAAAATACAGATATGAAGTATTTATTAAGCGCTTTTCGTTCATCCACTGTTAAAACTTCTTCAGATAAAACTCTTATACAAATCAATAATTTAAAAGTCTGTTAAAATCAATCACATGGTAAAAAGTCACCAAACATTTTTGCCATTTATCTAATTAAACATATTCCCCCAATGTTAACCTTTTTGTTCCCATTTGACTTCTCCTATAGCATGTAGAGAAACTAACATGTATAAACATTATATATATATATATATATATATATATATATATATATATATATATATAGTGTTAAAAACTGCAGTCTTCATGTTGATTACTATACATGTGTGTATATATATATATATATATATATATATATATATATATATATATATATATATATATATATATATATACATATAACAGTATATAAAAATGGAATATATAAATTATATTAAAATTCCATATTTCATCTAGACAAACTTATAAGCTTCAAAATTCATGAAATTGAAAACATATCATTTAGTCCAGGATAACTTCCTGCATTCAGCCTAAGCTGCCACAATAACTCTGACCGTTCCAATAAAAGTGAATCTGGTCCACCTCTACCATCTTGTTCTATCTGATCAATCACTTTAAATTTAAACATATGTGATGTATGTTCTAAATTGTGTTTTGCTAAGGCATTATCTATTCTGTTTTTCTTTATACTGTGTATGTGTTCATATATTCTCTCCTTTATTTTACAGTCAGTCTTTCCTATGTAAAATGCTGGACAAGACTGACAAACTGCGATGTAAACAACAGCCTCTGAACTGGATGTATATTTCTTATGTGCTTCCAGTTTCTTATTTTGTACATAAAATGTTCTTCCTGTTTCTATATATCTGCAATAGTTACACATGTTGCATATATACATGCCAGCGTTGTTCATTTTTTGTGATTTACTATTCCAAATAGTAGAGTTTTTAAATTTCTCCCTTTACTAAAAATAATCTGGGGTAAACTGTTGAATTTGTTAGGAACTAACAGCTGCCCCATTAATAAGTTCCAATTTTTGTATATTAAATTTTTAAAATCACCTGCATCCAAATTGTATGTGGTGATAAATCTATATCTGACCACTTGATTCTCACATGGTATACCTGAGTAACTTTCTTCGCTTGTTATACTATTAGTGTTACTGATAGTTGTATTAGTTTTAAAACTCAAAACTAGTGTGTATATCTCTCTTTCTCTCTTATTCTGGACTTCTTTTCTAAGTTCAGAGAACAATTTCTAGGGGTATCCCCTTTCTATAAACATGTTACACAGAAATTTGCATTCATCATAAAAATCTATGTCTTTTGTCACCATGCGTGCTGCTCAAACTAGTTGCCCCTTTATGACGGATCATTTCTGATATGGGGGGCGGCAACTTGTAAAATGCAAAAATGCGTTTGAATACATTTCTTTTTTGTGTATTTTTGCTATGCATTTTTTCTCATGTCTATCCTTACATAATTCAATATTCAGATATGCTATCTTTTCTTTACTAAAGTTAAACGTGAATTCCTAAAATTCAGTTGTTCTGTTTAAATAGTTCACCATTTCTTTTGTTTTATTCTCATCTCCTTTTATAATGATGAGTATATCATCCAAAAATCTTGTATAATAATATATCATTTCTTTCATCTGAATGTTATCTAAAATGAACTTATGTTCCCCAAAAGCCATTACGAGATTTTAGAAAATACACCAAGGTGAGCCCATTGCTACACCTGTGAGATGTAAAAATAACTTTTTCTCAAAGGAAATGTAGTTATTTGTTAGAATAATGTCTACTAACTCTTCCATTAATGAAATTTCATTGCTAGTAGTACCCTTCATTCTCAACATCATTGAGACCCATTCTATACCTGTTTCATGAGGTATTGACGTATACAAATCTTTTACGTCTATTGTTACAAAGTTGTATTCATTCTTATATTCCAAATTATTAATACTTTCTAGACAGGTCTAGGAATTTTTACATATTTGAATTTCCTGTTTTATATATTTCTTAAGAATAGTGTCTACAAATTTCGCACATGCATATGTAATACAGTTCCTGCCATCTGCAAGTGCTCTCATAAGTGGATTTATTACAAATGTATGTATTTTATGGATGCCAAATAAAAATGGAACTTTAGGTGCAGGCATAGTCAAGTAATTAAATATATCTACATCAATTCTTCCCTCAATAAACATATTGTTTATATATGTCTTAATTCGAGCATATGCTATATTGAATTCATTTATGGAGACAGATCTAGTAGTCTCACTGTTCACAATACATTCCATGTTATAGTTATAATCCTGTATGCCCATGATTACAACCCCTCCCCCCTTATCAGGCTTCATAATTCTAACGGGGAGTTTTCGTAATTCTTTCAACAGTTCTTGTTCTTCTCTAGTTACATTATAATGCTTTTTAGGCATGTTCATAGTTCTTTTTAGACAATTCCTAAAAATTTAACTCACATATTTTGTCAAAAACACTGACTAGGGGGTGTGTAGTTGGATTGTAAATACCAGGTATATGTAGCTCTTTGTCATTTTGTGCATTATCGCAAAAAATAATGGCTAAATTTAATTTACGTACAAAGCATTTCAAATCAATCAATGCTGTCCCTTTATCGGCTCATGTATCAGGGACAAATGTTTACCCTTTAGCTAGTATTTTAACTAACTCACTATCTATAATACAAGAAGAGTAGTTGTATATTTTAAAATCGCCATTTTTGTTGCATATGACACAAACACAAGTTTTATCATTACAGTCAACTGCAGGGTTTAAATTTACCTCCTGCGTTTGTTTGTTTTCTTCTTGTTGTTACGTTGCTGATAGGTATTTCGCTATGGATTGTGATTCTGCTCCCTGTTTGTAAAACTTGAGCTGGAACCATTTGGTCATGATTTATTCCAATTCGAGTTACTTGTAGTGTTGTATTCAGTCCTGTTTTGGGAGGCAATCCTTTCGCTTCTTCTCAGTGGTGTTGTCTCTGCTTCCTTCTCATTTCCATCATCTCTACTAGGTAATGAAGCCTCGGTATGGCTTCTCATACAGGGTCCTCCCATTATTGACATTATAGTGTCACTAGAATCAATAGCATTTACTCTCTGTGATGCTGGGGGATTCAGATAGGCTAATCCTCGACTATAGACGTCTCTCTCTCTATTCAATTTCTTGATTTTTGTTTCACGGAGTTTATTAAGATGTTGTTCAATGCTACTAAATATGCATTCATAATCAAAGCGGTATCTATCAAAGCCAGATTCTAGTCCCTAAAGGTCTTTGTGTATGGCAGTATCCAACGGGACTAGAATCTGGTTATGTGTTTCACCCGGAGTTAATACAAATGTTCAATGCACATGGACTTGAATTACTTGAACTAATTAATAAACACTACAAAATTATGGCAGACAGCATTGAACAAGAGATTTTGCAGATAAATGAAATAATCAAAGCGGATGCATGGTTTAATAGATACCACTTTGATTATGAATGCATATTTAGTAGCATTGAACAACATCTTAATAAACTCCATGAAACAAAAATCATGAAAGTGAATAGAGACAGAGACACCTATAGTCGAGGATAAGCCTATCCGAATCCCCCACCATCACAGAGAGTGAATGCTACTGATTCTAGTGACACTATAACGTCAATAATGGGAGGATGTAAACGAGTTTTATCTGAAGAAGTTCTGACAGTGGATGAACGAAAAGCGCTTAATAAATACTTCATATCTGGATTTTGAGAGGACATTGTACTTTGCTTTGGTTTAGTTCCTTCAGCATCTTTCATTTGTGGACTGTTTTGAGTGTTTCCTTCGCAATAAAAGGAGTACTAGTTTGAAGAAACACCATGTCTCTGAGAAAAACTGAAAAAGGAGGAATAGCCATAACATGAACTCAGACACTCTCTTGGATGAAGTAAAAGCCAAAAGAACAACAGTCTTCCAAGTATGATGTTGCAAGGAAGTTCAAGAAGCAGGCTCAAAAGTACAAACTGAGGTCCCAAGAAGGCAGAATAAGTTTTCTGGGAGTCCTGATATGAATGACAGACACATTTAAGAAATTACTTAACCTCAAACTGAGAGGCCAGTGGAGGATTCAAGGACAGACAAGCAGAAATTGCTGATATTTAAGTTTTAACTGAAGAACATACAAATCCAGCATGGAGCAGATCACACAAATAAGAAAGAATCAGAAGAACCTCCACAGATAGGGACACCATGATAGCAAAAGAGGCACCAGACAGAAAATTGTTTCCATTTGCATATATATGATTTTCTGGTACAGGGTTTCCTGGCCTCCTACAGAACTTGAAGCACGTCATCAGAAGAAACATGCTGAAAAGAAATCAAAACCCTATCACCCACAGTGTCATTGAAAGAGTGGACAGGAGAGGATGGGTATGAGATCCCTTTTCTTGTGTGAGAAAATCCACCTGGTAAGGTAGCCTGCAGTGATTACACCTGGCAAAATGAGAAAGAAGGGCAAACCAGTGCTGGATGGGCTAAAAGGAATCACCAGCAATATTTTGTGAAAGTCCTGCCTGATCTTGTGTATAACTCATGGCAACAGATGATGCAGGGCATACAGGAACATTCCCTTCCAAGGAAAAGGCTGGCATCCACTTTTCAAGTCAGGGGACTTGGGACTCTGAAACTGAAAAGAGGAAATTGTTTGTTCAGAGGGAAGGCAAAAAGATCTACCTGAGGAATACTCCACCAATGGACTATGCCCAGCAACACTTCTCTGTGAAGTATCTATTAATGAGCCTGTTTTCTGGACCTGCTGAAAAGGTCTGCCACTAGATTGTGCTCTGAGGGAATTTAAACCACCTGAAGACTGACTTGATACTTGAGAGCCAGATCCCCAACCTGAACAGCTAGTCTGCAAAGCAGATAGGACCTTGTAGCCACCTGCTTGCTGATATACCACATCACACTGGTATTTTCTATGAAGACTTTAAGAGGCCCAGGATGAAAAAGGAAAATGAAATCTTGCAGAGCCAGGAACAGAGCTCTCATATCTTTTATGCTGATATGGTCTGACCTCTGATGATGAGGCCAGAGACCCTGGACTTTAAGGGGCTACAAGAAGCTCCCCACTCGAGGTCAGAAGCATCCATGATCAGCTCCTGAGAAGGAGTTAGAACCTGGAAGGGAAGCCGTGTATTGACAGAGAATTGATGAAGCCACCAGACTCACATATGAGGCAAGGAAGAAAAGGAACAGAAAACTCCAAGGGGTGGCAATGTTAGGGTCACACTGATCTGAGGTACCACTGAAATTTCCTCATATGGAGTCTGGCAAGAGGGAGCATGGAGGCCATAAATTCCAGAACACTAAGACAGAGAAAGAAGACAACTGGAAAAGGTTATCAGAGACAGAACCTTGGAAGCAAGGAGTGATGCCAGCATGGGGACAGTTTGAATCCTGCATCTGAGGAAAATGATCCTGGAGATTTGGGATGCATGGCTAGGCTTAAAAAGGCCCTTGTAGTTGTTAGCCTAGTAAACACCTGTGAACCTATAAGGATGGACTTCTGGAGGTGTATGGTGAACCCCAGACTGGGTAAAAGAAAAATGGTAAACTGAAGGTCCTGCAACAGACTGCTGGAGAAGAGGCTTGAATGAGCAGGGCATCTAAATAGTGAAAAATCTTTATTCCCCAAAGTCTGTAAAAAGCAATGACAGGATTGAGGTATTTGGTGAATACCCTTGGGGTAGTAGAAAGGCCAAAGGGCAAAGAAAAGAACTGAAATATCAAGGAAGAAACAGAGAAATGTAAACATTTCTTGAACAGAGGGTAAATGGGGATGTGAAGGTATGCATTACTGAGTTCCATAGAGGCCAAAAAGGCCTGAGAGCAAGTGGGAAAATACTGAAGAGACAACATCTGGAAAGAAGGAAAACTGAGAAAGGTGTTGAGCAATGAAAGATCCATAACTGTCCTCCATGTACCCTCCTTCTGAGGAACAAGAAACATTCTGGAGTAAAACCCCTTTGCAACCTGTGTGAATGGAATAAACTGAGTGATGCCCTGACTGAAAAAGGATTTCAGAACCTCTAAAAAATGTGGAAGCTGTTCTATAGGAGGTTGAGGAATGCCTGAAAAGGGGGAATGAATTTCCAAACCATGAAACACTCCTGACAAATAATAGAAAGCACACAAGAGTCTGAGGTGATCTGATGCCAATTTGGAAGATAGAGGGAAAGGCAGAGAGACAAAGGGACCTGGCCGACGGGAAGTGAAGGGAACACCAGACATCAAAAAGAGACAGGCTTGTCCTGAAAAGAAGGTTTCTGAGATGGAGGAGTTTAAGTGAAATTAGTAGGAGGAAGATGCCTAGAACCCTTACCTTTAAGAGGAGGGTGAGTCTGTCTACAAGCAGAAAGAATTAGAAGGATAATGCTTCTGGAATTTGGGGCTAGGGGAGACAAAAATATGTTTGAGTTCCTGTAAGAACTTTCCCTTATCCTGGAGGGACTTAACTAAGTCAGCAGCAGCTGTCCCAAAAAGATTTTTGTTATCCAGAGGAGCATCCAAAAGCTTAGATTTAATATCATCAGGTAAAGCCTGAAGACATAGCCTAGAATAACATCTCATCATGGAACCAAAGTGCAGCAGCCCTGGGAGAGGCATCAGCTGCATCATAGATGCATTTTGGAGAGTGATAAGAAGCCTGAGAAATGAACCCAAGAAGAGGAAACAGAAGAAGCCTTCTCATCAGAATCAGGAAGTTCTGACACTGTCTTAATTACTGGGGAAAGAACCAGAACATATCTAGTTATGTGGGTCTGGTAGTCAATAACCCAAAAAGACAGGGTGGTAGCAGTATACACTTTCTTACTCAACCGCTCCATGGCTCAACTGTCCTTGTCTGAAAGAAGGAGCTTAGTAGATGGCAACTTAAAAGGTTTATCAGAGGAGATGGAAACCAGTGAAAACTTTACAATCCTCAGGCACCTTGTAGACCCTGTCAGATGTCATGGGGGCTGGAGGCTGAGGATCAGTAGCTACACAGGCAACAGTAAAGATGTCCTCAGACTTGCAAACTGCCTTTGTTTTATGTAAATAATACTGGAGCTATCTATTCAAATCCAAGGCATGAAGAACCTTCTCAAAGACAGACTGCAGAGAAGGACAGAAGGAAGGAAAATCAGCTGCTAAAGCAGGACAGACATCAGATAGCTTGAGAGACCCCATCTGTAGAAGCTCATAATATCTCTTTTGTATGTCAGAGACCTGGAGACAATCCCACTTAAAATACTCCATCATACGAGCAATAGCATCCCCAAAGGATAATTCTCCCATGGAGGAATCAGGAATTAAAAAATCCTCTTCCTCTAAACTTTAATCTAGAGGGGAAGGAATTTGAGAAGAATAAGCAGGGGATTCATCCCCAGAATCCATGTCCTCATCAGAGGAATCCAATTCTCTCCGGATCTTAACAAGGGTGGAAGACCAGTGAGGGGCAGGGACACCTGCTAAACATTGCTAGTCATTTTATGAAATGGAAGTAGCCTAACCCTTTTTGACTGACTGTCATGCTTGGTCACAAATGCTAGCTGTATTTAGTGATACTGCAGAACTCTGGCGTTAAGGAAGTTTCTCCTTATCCCTAAGGTGCACATTTCCAGAATCCGTACAATAAGTGATGAAGTGCTGCTTGCCCCTCTATATAAATACATTTTGTGTGTGTGTGCATCTGTGTCTGTGTGTGTTAAAGTCAACTTTTTGTGTTGTCAGTTTTATATTTTTAGTGACATTATTTTCTTTTGCTTAAGGGTCTTCAGATCTTGACCAAATCACTTCCATTTTCAGCAAATAAATACATCAATTATATTAAATATTAATTTAAAAAAATTCCACCATATGGGATGATAAAACAGCAGCTGATCCTTGGCTGTGATTTTGAATGTGGTAAGACACTAGATTCTTTAAGCTTTAGTGCATAAACATTTTTATAACCGTTATTTATATGATGGGAAGAAGGAATCAATCTATAGTCACTTTAAGAGTCACTTTAAGAGGAGTGTGTGTTTTATTTTAAAGCATGCAATTAGATAGCTTGGCACTGACAGCAAGCAGCCCTTTTCAGACTGCTATAGCATTTAGTGCAGTATCTGTGTGTGTGCGTGTTTCCATTTTTAAGATTAAACTGTCACAAATGTCCATGATTGTTTTTACTAACAGGTAGATATATCAGATGGCTTAGCATTCTTACATCACTATTAAACAAAGAAAAAAATGAGTTCACACACTCAGAAGGATATCAAAAGCTAGACTATCTCACTAATATTAGAGCACATTCTCTTTTTGACTTTATGTTATGAACAACATAAACATAAGTATACTCACATGCCTGTTATAGCATATGCTTTCTGTCATTTAGACAGTTTGACAGTGTGGTTATCGTGTCAACAGAAAAGTGAAATGGATATGTACTCAGCCTAATACTTTCATTGTTTTTGCTACATGGAGGGTCTTTTTTTTCAAAATGTTTAATTCCAGCGATTCATAACCAGAAAGACCACATCCTATAAATTAAATCTTTAGTGAAGACCAAAAGAAGTTTCACATTGCAACTGATTTTAGCATAGCCATATATTTTTAAGTTTACTGTTTCCATCCAAGGCCATTTTTTTACATTCTAACACAACTGCCTCTCCTTTAGCATTTACCCAGCCTTGAAACATGCAGAAGAGTTGTGGTTTATTCATTTGTGAGCACTGATTGCTGGGATAACTGTGGGCTCTCTCTTTGGCTTGGTGTCAGGCCACCTTGATAGAAATGTAAATCATATCTACTGTAACACTTGGAAACTGTCTGTAAAGAATTTTCTTCCCATAAGCCTAAGAAAACATTCTGTCAGCTCCATTGTCTGTACATTGTTAAAATAGTTTGTGTGTTTGGAAAAGTTAGCGTTTAGATAGCAATTTTAAATAAATGGAGTGCTTGCATAACTTAAAACTTAACGCACATACATTTGCAGTTTTTGTAGACTGGTAACTACTGTTTTGCTGTGCTTTAATTATATTTACTGATGTCATAACAGTGTTGTTGACATCATAATTGCCTTATCACCACTGTAAACAAATTTTGTAACTTGGAGTTAGGTTCAGATTGTTTTGTTTCCTGAGAACTACATTTAAAGTAAATACTTACAGATAGATAACACTTCTTAAAATGATTGTGGGTACCATTCTACAAACTCTTATAAAGCAATTTGCTTACAAAATCGCATACAATAAAGGTGTGCATATACATTTCACCATAAATGGTGGTCAAGCATGTGCCAGATCAAACTTGAAAAAGTCAGAATGATTGAATAAATAAACTTGCTAGTAAAGAAAATATTACTATCTACTATATCTACATTTGTTAGCCAATTATTGACATCCGATTAAGTAAAGATATGTATTTGTCTTTAACTTCTTATTTTATGAGGAAAAGAAAAGATTTGCTTGCTAGTATGTGCTTTTAATTATTTCCAGTGCCTTGGGAGATACAGGTGACAGCAAACTTACATTTTTTTAAATGGCATATTTATTCTGATTTATGGTTAAATATTTTGCTAAATAGCCTTTTTTTTCTGGGAGGGTGCTTCATTTAAGTTAGAGTGGGGCAACCCTGTGGAAGATGGTATATAATTGTTAGTTGGTGTTTTATACACCACAGTATCTATGTGCTGATATATCTGACCAAGAAAATCTGTTTGAGAAGATTTCACTCAGAACAGTGTCCTAAGATATGAAACTCTAAATATACAAAACGAACAGGCTGGAATTCATAGACTAGTGCTAACACAAACAACTGCACAGCACTAAATGGTGTGAACTAAGTAGAGTGATGCAGCCTAAAGCTAATCTGATACATTATAACAAGCATGGTGCCAACATGCAGAGGAAAGTACTGCGTAGTAAAACAGTGCAGCCACATTACATGAAAGAGCAGCACTAAACTGGTACACTGGATAAATTCCACTAGAAAGAGACATATGGCCATTGTGTAGATGTAACCATCAAGGCAGGCTAATGCACCAGTGTTTATAAATGTCCACATGTGCAGTGCAGCCCCTCTCAACTGCAAATCTAGGCAGCCTATAGAGGGTCACTACAGCAAAATACCAGCCTACTTCATTACTGAAATGAATTGTAAAAGTTAAGGCAGAAAAGTAGAAAATGTGAATAAAGTAAGCACAGTGTAACCCAGAAGGTTGTCATTAAGGTAAGATAGGTGTGAGGAAGGAAAGCCAGATTTTTTTATGGAGTAGAGACATCCATTATCAGTATATAAAGTGGTGTTGGTCAGGTAGATAGAAAAGAATGACCTGGGGAGCAAACGACTGAAAAGGATACAAATGGAAGATGCCTGACTTTAATAATTGACTTAGTTTCTGGTGTCATTCTAAGGGGGTGCAATATGCATAGAAGAAGATGGTCAACAGACCACATTGCATTGCCAGGGATGGTCTGAGTCTCTCCACTCTAGGTATTGAATATTATCTAAAATACTGTCTTTTACTTAGTGTCTTTTTTAAGCAATACAAACTGAAAGTACTTCTGATATAGCAAATAAAAACCAAGAAAACCTACAGGTATTAGTGCTAATCCTAGCAGTCTAAACAAAAACATCCACTCCCTTCAAGCTCTCTGAATAGTGTCATCTGTGCGGTGACTGATACGTAGCTAAGAGCCGCTGAGAGTACATCAGAAGCACAAGGCTATAATGCCTTTCACACATTCAGACCAGCTACTACACGGATGGGAACTGAAAGTGGAGGTGCTTCAGTTTACATAAAAAATAAATATACCTCAAGGCTGGAATGCAATTGAGCTTCTCCAAGTTCAAGCCACCACAGGAAAAATCTGATAACACTACCTTGCAAGCTACAGGTCCCCATCTATGACACAGGAAACCCATAACATGTAGTTAAACTTATTGGAAACACTCACCATCCAACATAATACCATATTCATGGGCTACTTTAATTACTCCAGTATTAACTGGGAATCATATACATCACCAAATGTACAGACACAGAGATTTCTGGATTTTGTAAACACGAACTCACTGGACCAGATTGTCAATAAATCAACCAGGGCTGCAAACATAATGGATCTAGTCTTTACTAATATGGGAGAGTGTTGCATACCCCCTGGTGTAATGTATTCTCTGGTAAGGTCAGACCACAAAATAGTCTGTTTTGAAGTAAAAATAAAATCTGGAACCCCAGCTAACCCTAGAATATTCTGGAACTACTCTAAGGCTAACTTCCTACTATTAAGGGATAACCTGGCAAGATTTCAAGCCCACATAAGCCCTGAGAACACTGCCACCTACACTGAACTGTTCACAGAAACTCTATACAAGCATGTTAATAGTTGCACAGAGGCAGCTGTACCCATCCAGAAGAAGTATAGAATTAACACAAAAAAAAAAAGTCACTCTGGTGAAATCATAAAATCAATAGACTGTACAATAGAAGGACGAAAATCATGGCAAAAATTGGAAGGTGCAGCACAGAGCAGGATAAAAGCACCATCATCAATCTAAAGTCTACCAAAGGTTAGATAAACCCTTATGCCACCAATGGATAGCCAGTTGTCTCACAGACATGACCAGGGAAGTTAGAATTGGGTAACCTGTTTACAAAGTGGCCACTCACAAGCAAAGTCCCTCAGGGATCGGCCCTGGAACCGCTAATTTTTGGCATTCGCTTCTTTGAATTCAAGGCCAATGTCAATGAACTATGGTTGACTAAATTTGCAGATGATTGCAAATTTGAAGCAGTCACAGAATTCCCCACCGGCACACATGTTCTCCAGGAAGGGCCGACACCGACAATTAACTGGTGTCAGAGCCATGGACTAAAATTAATGCCAAGAAGTGCATAATAGTATTCTTCCAGAAGTCATCCACTCCTGGTAATTATCATATTGACAACACACCTCTAAGACTAAACCCAGTAGTCAGTGAACTGGGGAAACACATAGACAGTAATCTAGCCTTGACCATCAAATCTCTACAATAGTAAGTAAATCATTCTATGTTGTGCAACTTATAAACAAAGGTATGTAATCTAGGTCCAAGGAAGTCATTGTTCACTGTCTTCTGCATTCATCAGCCCTGTCATTGAGTAAAATGCCCCCTTTGGTATGTCCCTAACCAGGCATATCTGTCAATTAAAATGTCCACAGAGGTTCCTCACTAAAAGAATACAGGGTGTGAGTAACATGCCCTGTGCAAATCAGCTCAAGGCCCTATTCTTGTATTCTGTTTTCTACAGACTGTTGATGGTAGCTCTATGTCTGGCAAACAAGGCATTGTCAGATCCCACCCTGATGGACCTCCTGCATATCTGCAAAACAAAGAGCACTGGAATTACCTGGTCCAAAGACTTAAACCTTGCCTGTGATATAAATAGGACTTGGTGTGACATGCAGGTATGTATCCCAGAGACTACCCCCTACTCCGAAACAGGCTCCCCACCCATGTAAAGCAGAGTTCCTCTGTAACCCAATGCAAGCATAACTTGGACAATTGGATGGAGAACAGGAAATTCATCCCTAGTTTGGCACATATGTCTCTAATGACACAGGCTGCCTGTAAATGGTTCATCTCCCATGCCCCTGCTTATACTTGTCATGGGTACCAGAACTTGTCAGAATTTGGGATGCATGGCTAGACTTAAAAAGGCCTTTGTGGTCATTAGCCTAGTAAATACCTATGAACCACTCCAGTAGGCACTGGCAAGAATGCCAGTGCAGAAAAAATAATTTGTTGTTGTCCCCAGTATACCATGACAGAGTCCCTTAATTCACAGTGCTTGAATAAGTTATGACTACTATAATGGTATATTTCAAGAGAAAAATGATAGCTCTTTGAGCACAAACATGTGTTTGGACATCACACGTCAGTGCAAAAACAGGGCACTGCCAAACATTAATAGGACAGTGCCATGGTGCTGTGAGTCCACACAGGCAGTCTGCATGAACATACTTTTCAAATGCTTTCTTGAAGCTGTACTGAACATGGCTAGCACCAGTTGGGTTGAGTAGGGCATTAAATTTTGTATACAATTTAGTGACTCAATAGCATACCTGCCATGCTATAAGGGTCTGCTTAGTGTGATAGTGTGTGGATGCCATTTTATGTAAGAATGCTTATAGGTGAAAATCTCTGAAAATATGGACATTGTGTAGTACGTTTCTGGAAGTGGATATTTATTTATTCATATTTGTTGACCGGGAGTGTCCGACTGGACGTAGGTCCATTTTCAGTGGAGGGCCGGGGAGAAAAGCTCCACAGTTAAAAGATATAACATATATTAGATATAAAAGTACTGAAGACAGAAAACCCACATTGCTAATATATCTAAGCAGTCTAGTCAACAATTGTGGCAAGTGTGAGTAGGATCATTGCACAATGGCATAGCATTGGCATCTTCATTTCTGGTGGGGGTACAGGCTGTGGGCACTGGGTATCTCAGGAATGACAGGATACAAGAGATATGAAGTCCCTTGTACATAGCAGTAGGCATGGCAAGACAATGTGAGGAGGAGGGCTGCAATAGGATGGCCATGCCATTATATGAGGCCAATAATGAAATGCTTGAAGAAGTGTAGGCAGGCCTTACCAAATGCAACAGTGTGTACATGATGGCTGACTAACCTGTTGTAGAATGAGAGGAAGTGAGCCAGTGACCATAACTGGATGGCATCCACAGACTGACAGGCTCATCCATTCACTGACATGTGTAACTTACATTTATACAGGGCTTGTCATGTGCCCACAAAAGAAGCAAAATCTGGAAAGGTCAACTAACTAGAAGATGATGATGTTTCTGCAGGTTGCCTGCACATTTGGCATGTAGATTGTGAGCAAAGGTATATGGCAGGGTATGATGCAATAACTGAGCGCTATAAGTGACTATAAAAGGTCGCTGCAACAGGTGTAACTAAGGGAAGTGAATATGATACTCCATGCAAAGGACAATGTCCCAGAACATTGCCAAAGACATATCCTTGACTAGGATGGTCCAATAGCAGAGAAAAAGCTTACAGGATGTCCATGTCAGGGGATTGGGAGTGAACCTTCATACTTGGTGGTGGCCCGTAATATGGGAACTAGACAATAAAAGGTAAGCTGGATATCAGTATGTGATACACCATGTGACGTCTGTGCCCTGGCCCAGCAATCAAGGAGCCTCAATCCTCACCACTAACACCAGAGAGGATATCTCATATATGAGGAAAGGATAACTAGTACATACAGTAAAGTGCAATTTCCCTTAAGAGCACACAGAGATCATAGTCAGTCTGGGGCTGGTTGCTCCCTTGCTCTCCAGGTCCCCAATAAGACTCCCCACTGGCACAGCTATAGGGCCCAGATCTCAGCCAGCTGGGCAAGCTAAAATCTCCTGCACCCTCTCTGTCCAACCAGTGCCTCATGTCCCTGCCCAAGTAGCTGACATGCACACACTTTGAGATGAGTTTATACAACAACACAGACACATCTGGGATAAACTGGCACAGGTTCTCCAGCTGTGCCCCTTTTACCCAGACTATACAGTAGAAATCACTGTCACCACCCAAGCTAATAATTATCAGATACTCAAAGGCCCTTAAAAGGGTGTCCAATTCTTACTGTGCAATATTATTATCCAATCGGTAGTATGACTACAGTCAAGGCTTATTAGAGTGGCTTTGTACAATAAACTTTATAAATATGCAATGCACTCTAGAGCTTAACTTATCTCTACACAAACTAGCCACAGTTAAATGTTTTTACAATATTTAATAATAAATAATTAAAACCACAAGACAATACTTTATACTACACAGTCAGTGCTAGTCAAGCATTCAGAAATCACACAGAAATACTTAAAATAAATCAGTAGTACAGTTCTGACATCATAGAAAAACACTTAGTCTAATCTTTCTAATTTTTAGTTATTCCTAAGAGAAAACATAGTTCTAACATACTACTTACATAAAGAGAGCATAAGGCAGTGTTGAGTTGGATTTTCAAAAAACAATGCTTAATAATCTCTGGTTCTCACTGTTTAAATTGAAACTGCAGTTCTGCTAAACATTTCATCATCTTTTACACTTTCCTGGTGTTCCCAGGATACACATTAACTACATTTACATTTTTAACATCTCCCTTTGGTTATCTTGCAGCTGGTCAGGAACAGAGCAATAAAAATACATTTGCATGTTTAAATCAAGCAATTTAACTCCTGGTTAAAACAATAGAAAGAATTTCTTCAGCTAGACTTTTCGGTACCACTGTCTATTTCAAAGGGTAACCACATGCTTTATTTTGGTCAGTAGAGTACACTGTTGTCACATTTATTTCCAGTTCCACATGTAACAGTATTTCTTTACATTTAAGACAGCAAGCCTGTAGTTTACATTCATATTTACATATGATAGAGTTATCTATAAAATTTTATCTGGCTGGGCTGGCAGCCTTCACCCCCCCCCCTGCCTGGACAACTCAAGCTAGTTTTGCAAGTGACCCTTGAGGAATGCCGCTTGAGAGGGTTAGGTCTATCTGAGTGCACCTCACTCCATTCCCTGTCTTGAGAGCCCATCTGCAATGGCATTGGTACTCCCACTGTGCTGATGCACTGATATATAATATGCTTGCAACCCCAGGCTCCATCTTAGCAACTTGGCATTTTGCTGGCTGGCTCTGTTTAACCATAAAATTTTATCTGGCTGGGCTGGCAGCCTTCACCCCCCCCCTGCCTGGACAACTCAAGCTAGTTTTGAAAGTGACCCTTGAGGAATGCCGCTTGAGAGGGTTAGGTCTATCTGAGTGCACCTCACTCCATTCCCTGTCTTGAGAGCCCATCTGCAATGGCATTGGTACTCCCACTGTGCTGATGCACTGATATATAATATGCTTGCAACCCCAGGCTCCATCTTAGCAACTTGGCATTTTGCTGGCTGGCTCTGTTTAACCATATTAGGGGGGTGTGATCTGTCATAACAGTGAATTTCCTTCCATACAGATAAGGCTGGAGTTTCTGCAGTTGCCACACTATGGCTAGACATTCCTTTTCTACAGCTGCATAGCATTCCCCCTGGGTTGGAGCCTACAACTGAGAAAAAACACTGGGTGTTCTTCCCCCTGTGAAGAAATTTGGCTGCATACAGCCCCTACCCCATGGTTTGAAGCATCCACCTGCACAACAGATTGTTTGCTGTAATCTGGACTGGCTAACACAGGGAGTCCTCCCAAAGCTTCGTTAAGCTTCTGGAATGCCTGCCCACATGCTGGGGTCCACACTACCTTATCTGGCCTGTCCTTCCTTGTCAGGTCTGTGAGGGGAGAAGATATGGTACTATAACTGGGGATGAACTTTCTGTAGTACTCTGCTGTCCCTAAAAATGGCCTCACCTGTTTTTTTAGTAACAGGTGCAGGCCATGCCTGAATAGCTTAGACTTTGGCAGATTCTGGCCTTATCTTACCACTCCCCACTCTATGTCCTAGGTAGGAGACCTCTGCCATACTCGCCTGACATTTGTTCGGCTTAATGGTCAACCCTGCCCTCTGCAGTCTGCCCAGCACCTCCCTGACATGCTGGTGGTGCTCTGGCCAGGAATGGTTGTAGATGACAATATCATCCAGGCAAGCAAGGGCAAACTATCCTGCTCCTGCAAGGATATGATCTACCAGCCTCTGAAAAGTCGCTGGGGCATTCTTCATCCCAAAGGGCATCTTTGTGAACTCATATAAGCCAAAAGGACTCACAAAGGCTGACTTCTCTCTAGCACTGGGAGTTAAGGGCACCTGCCAGTAACCCTTGGTAAGATCAATGGTTATAAGATACTTAGCCCCACCCAGCTGCTCTAGGGCTTCATCTGTCCTAGGCATGTGTTAGGCATCTGACTCTGTGTGACTATTTCATTTCCTGTAGTCCACACAGAAGCTGGCGCTGCTATTCTTCTTTGGCACCAGCACCACTTGGGAGGCCCAGGGACTGTTGGACTCTTGAATCACCCCTAGTTCCAACATCTCCTGTACCTCCTCCCTCAGAGTCTGTTTGAGTCTCTCAGGCATCCTATAAGGGGCCTGCCTAATAGGCCTTTAGGGTCCTGTATCCACCTGGTGCTGCACTAGGTGGGTGCACCCTGGTTTCCCAGTGAACATGTCCCCAAATTCCTGCAACACTGCTCAGATTTCTTGAACCTGGGTGAGAGATAGCTGCTGGGACACTGCTAACCTTTCCCACTGAGATGTCAGCCAGAGCCTCACTGAGGAGGTATGTCCCCATATCTCCCTCAGACTCCTCCTGCAATTCACTGCAAATGCACAGCACAAGAGCCTCCCTATCATGGTAAGGTTTCATCATGTTAACATGGTACAATTTGTGGCCCTGCTGTCTGCCTAGCAGTTCCACCATGTAGTTAACATCATTTAACTTTCTTAACACCTTTTAGGATCCCTCCCAAGCTGCTTGCAGCTTGTTGTGTCTGACAGGAATGAGAACCATTACCTGCTGCCCCACAGCATACTCTCTAGCTTGAGCATTCCTGTCATACCACATCGTTTTCTGTTGTTGGGCTTCTGTCAGGTTTTCCTGGGCCAAGCCCATGAGTTCCCTGAGCCTTGTCCTGAGGTTTAGGATGTATGCCACAACAGACTCCTTGTGAAACTTGTACTCACCTTCCCACTCACCTCGAATTAAGTCTAGAGGTCCCCTCACCCTATGCCCATACAGTAACTCAAAGGGTGAAAAACCTGTGGATTCCTGGGGAACCTCTCTGTAAGCAAACAACAGATTGGGCAAATATTTGTCCCACTCCCTCTTAAACTGATCTGCAAATGCCCATAACATGGACCTGATTGTGAGTTTAACCTCTCAACAAGACCATTAGTCTGGGGGTGGTCTTCATGTGCTTTACCCCACAGACAAGCCAGCAGGTCTGACATGAAACTGGCACCTCTGCCAGTCAGTATTTCTTTTGGGAAACCTACCCTATTGAAAATCTCTAACAAAGCATTTACCACCTTCTCTGCCTCAATGGAGGACAAAGCCACTGCCTCAGGGTATTGTGTAGCATAATCCACTATCACTAGCATATATTTTTTCCCTGCGGAACTTAGGGTACTCAGAGGGCCTACAATATCCATAGCTACCCTCTGAAATGGCTCCTCAATCACAGGCAAAGGCATCAAAGGAGCTCTCACCTTGTCTCCTGCCTTGCCTACCTTTTGGCACTGCTCACAGGTCCTGCAGTACCCTGTTACATCTCTGAAAATTCCAGGCCAATAGAAGTTCTGCATAATATGCCTCTTTGTACATTTTATGCCCATATGAGCTGCAAAGGGAATATCATGGGCTATGGCTAGGAGCACCAGATGGTAGGCTCTAGGCACTACCAACTGCTGTACTCTTTCACCTTCTGACTCTCGCTAAGGGGTCCACTCTCTGTATAGTAACCCTTTGTCCCAGTATACAGATTCTCCCTTTGCTTGAGAATCAGGTGCCTCCCTAGCTACCTGCCTCAGGCCTTGCAATGTAGGAACTGAGAGCTGAGCCTGTCTCAACTCTCTCCTTGTAACCCTTCCCAGCTCCCGTTCTACAGGAAGACTGGCATCCTCTGACAGTGGTGCCTCACTGTCAGCCTGGGTACTACTACTCACCTCTCCCTGTGCAATCACTCTGTCCAAGGGAACATCAGTACCCACAAGCAGCTGTGGCTCACATTCAGTCTCACTGCTACAAAGTAGCTCCCTTCCAGAAGTAACCACCTCACCCGTCCTGGCTACAAGTATGCAGTCTGTCTGGGTCTCCACCAGGCTACCACACCCACATGCTTGTCTCTTAGCCTGACTGTGTGTAACTGCATAAGCACATGGTACTGCCTCATCCAAATCCTTCCATCTCGGGACATCTGCAGGATGGTAGTTTAGTACCCCTGTTGTCTCAATACAACCTACTATTGGCATTTTGTCTTTCCCACTTACTGACTCCCTCACCTTGCCTCCATGGACACCTTTATGCAACATGGCCCCACTAGTTGCATTCAAAACATTTAACCCTAGCTCCTGGATGTGTACCTGGACTAGTGGCTTCCCCTGCTACTGGCAGATTCTGTTGGGGCAGTCTGTGCTACCCACCATGGGTTCCTTTAGACCCATGAGCAGTACTGGGAGTCCCCTTCCTGTGCAGGGCTGCCCTGCTTGCCAGGTATAGGTCTCCCTTCTTCCCCAACTCATCTAAAGTATCACATTGTCTATCAGCTAACCAGATCCTTATGTCCTCAGGCAAAGTGCTAAGGGCTTGTTTCCTCACCAAAAGGTCTGCCAGCCCTTCAAAATTAGTGACCTGACATCCACTCACCCAGCTACGAAAATAAGTGCTCAGTTCAGCAACATATTTACACACTCTTTCATCTGCCTTGCATCTGTGCTCACAAAACTTTTTTCTATACTTTTCAGGTGTTAGCTTAAAACATTCTAACAAGTGACTTTTAACTGCAGTATAATCAAAACATGCAACATTAGACATTTTTGACAAAAAAAGTTACAGCTTTTCCATGGAGTAAGGGGGTCAGGAACCGTACCCAGAGCTTTCCGTCAACACTATACTGTTTGCATACCCTCTCAACCATATGAATGAAACTATCAAAATTATCCCCCTCTTTACACTGCAGAAGAAATTTACTGACCTTTTTTGCTTCTGGGGTCCAGTTATTCCTTTCCTCATTACCTCCATGACTCTGGCGAAGAGTTAGCATCTCCTTCACATGCTGCCTCTGCCTGTTTTTTCCCTCAGCTTTTAGGTGTAGCAGTTTCTCATTCTCCTCACTCTCGAGATGCCTCAGTCTCTCAGCTGCTTCTAATTCCACACACCTGGCCTCCAACTCAAGTCTCTTTAGCTCCAGCTGGATTTTTAGGTCCACTGCAGAAAGGTTGAGCTGTCCATTCTCCAAGGGTATTATACCTCCACAGTCAGTCCAACTGTCCTCCTGGTTGCTGTTCTCTGATGCAGCTGTAACCAAGGCTGCCATCATGTCTGCCTTAGTCAGGTTTCTATGCACCAGTCCACTAGCCTGGCACATCTTCGCCAGCTGGCTCCTAGTCAACTTTCTATACTCCTCTGCTGACATGCTGCCTGCTCACCCTGACTTACTAAGCTAACAAAAGAAATAAAACAATTGTGATTTGAACTCTTGAGTAGTCATGGCGTGGCTGTTTTAGAGTACAAAACACTGTCAAAGCTCACTGTACACAAGCTACAGGATTCAATCTACCCACACCACTAAAAGCCAATTAGTATTTGCCAACCAATTAATATGTGATGTGGATATCCCACCACTGGCAATCATAAATGTGAGGATATCCCAACCACTGCCACAACAAATGTGAAGCCCATGCCCTGGCCCAGCAATCAAGGACCCTCAATTCTCACCACTAACACCAGAGAGGGCATCTCATATATGAGGAAAAATAAACAAACACACATAGTAAAGTTCAATTTACCTTAAGAGCACACAGAGATCACAGTCAGTTGGGGCTGGTCACTCCCTTGCTCTCCAGGTCCCCAATAAGACTCCCCACTGGCACAACTATAGGGTCCAGATCTCATCCAGCTGGGCAAGCTAAAATCTCCAGCACCCTCTCTGTCAAACCAGTGCTTCATGTCCCTGCCCAAATAGCTGACACACACACTTTGAGATAAGAGTTTATACAATCACACAGACACTTCTGGGGAAGGCTAGCCCAGGTTCTCCAGCTGTGCCCCTTTTACCCAGACTATAAGGTAGAAATCATTGCTACCACCCAGCTAATAATTATCAGCTACTTAAAGGCCCTTAAAAGGGTGTCAAATTCTTACTGTGCAATATTATTATCCAATTGGTAGTATGACTACAATCAAGGCTTATTAGAGTGGCTTTGTACAGTAAACTCTATAAATATGCAATGCACTAGAGCTTAACTTATCTCTACACAAACCAGCCACAATTAAAAGGTTTTAAAATATTTAATAATAAGTAATTAAAACCACAAGACAATACTTTCTACTACATAGTCAGTGCTAGTCAAGAGTTCAGAGATCAGGGGGTGTGGAGCCTGAATGACTAACTGAAAGCAGTAGTATTTTAGAGCTCCATATAACTAGTTAAATAAGACAGGAAACATATTCTTTTTTTTTCTTCAAAGTATAAAATCTTATAGATAATAGACTCATTTACATAATTAGAAACTTTGGTGAAGTTTTACAAATAATTTCCTGTCAAAAAGCTTGGAGATATATTCACTTGTTAAAATGAGCAACTCAAAGAATTCTCACCAGGATGCTGCCTTAAAGAAGGAACTGCAACAGATGGCATCTACCCTGCAGGAGTTGTCTTTGAAGATGGATGATTTTAAAGAGAACCTGGAAAATCTAAAAACAAGCAGTCAAATACAGGCTGACACCCTCAAGGAAATGCTACAACACCACCAGACAAGGTTAACAGGAATAGAGGTTTCTCTAAATTACTTAGAAAGCAGACTTAAGGAAGAGGAAACACAGAAAAAACTGCTTCTTAAACAAAACACATGGTTGGTTAATAAAGGAGATGACTTGGAAAATAGGGAGAGGAGAAATAACATTAGGATTTTCAGATTACCTGAAAACACAGAAGGTGAGGATATTATTTCCTTTTTATCAAGATGGATCCCTGACTTTTTAAATTTAAAAGAAGGACTTTCCTTTGGCATTGAAAGGGCACACAGAGCTCTTGGGAAACCTGCCACTAACTCAAACTCTCCTCCTAGGTCAATAATTATCAAATTTCTTTCATACTTGGACAAGGAACTGATTTTAAGATCTGCTTGGAGAAAGGCACCTCTAAAATATAAACAGAGCCTGATAAGATTTGATAACAACTATTCATCTAGAATAATGGAACAAAGGAAAAAAGTGTGGCCAATGATAAAGTTTCTGAAACAAAATAACATCAAGGCACAACTTGCATATCCAGCTAAGATAAGAATACTGTATGCCAACGAGATGAGGACTTTTATTGACTTAGAGGAAGCCTTTTCATTTATTAAAAGTAATAATGTGATTACTTTACCAGAAGATATGGATTGGATGTCACCTTCTCTTAAGAGAACAAAAGAAACAAATGTCTGGACAGATGTCAAAAAGAAGAAGCAAAAGACTGATAGTGTTACAGCCAAATCTCTCAAAGCATCTACTATGACATGAATTGTCAATTTTACTGCTAGGAATTTTAAAACAAAGGTAACTAACTACTGGAATCTTTATCTATATTTTTTGAAAATAGATGACACGAGAGTTTTCACATTACCTCAGGTATGCAAAACAGGGTACTTTTCTTTCACAGAAGGAGGGTTATATAGCACATAAAATATTTATACTGTAAATCAGCATACATAGTATATGTGTATTTTCTCTTAATTTTCTCTTTTCTTTTTCTCTTCTCTCTTTTCCCATTGTTTATTCTCACTGCATCGTCTCCCTTTCTAAATTCTCTCCTATTTACTATACTAATATAGTCTGTATATATTATAATAACTCACTATCTATACATAGATAAATAATAGTCTAAAATAATCTAGTTTTAAGGTAGACTAATTGGAATAGTGAACTTAATTATTACAATATTAATTAGATTAATGATGGTCACTGTTATGCTTATTGGGATTGGGGACATGCTCGTGATTAACTCTGAAATGTTCCATTCATGTACATATGCCCTTTGAATTATTTCCTTTTAGCATTAACAAATAAATAAAAAAGGAGGAAAAATATACTGTTGGCTAAGAGAAGTAAAGCTTTCTTCACATTCTATTTGTGTTGCCATAGCAACAGTAAACAATTGCTGCAGTTTCTAAGGACACTGTGAATCTGCAAAGTGCATTTAGCCTCACAGATAACAAATAATAAGAAAAAATAATGTTGTTTAGTTATTAAAATGAGAAACAACCTAAACAAGGTAAAATAAATACATAATAGGATTATTTGTAAATATTTTATGATTTATCCTCACAGGATTACATATTCCTGGAAACACAACTGAAATGTTCCAAAACTACATGTGCAATGAAATGTAGCTGCTTGATTAAAAAGTATTATTCACTTTAACATGCTGATTTCACAAGCTGTCTGCACTGTAAAAGTTACATTTTATATGTTACTTGAAATTGTCAGTCTCTAGAGCATATGAAATGATACATATTACTTTTTCCAACGTGTTATCTTTGCACTTACCTCATACTCTCTATAAACTCACTTGGTAACTGATTAGCTATTCATTTAAAATATCAGTTTAAATATTAAATGTGCCCTTGAAATGCTATTGACATTTTGACAAAATATAATCTGAACTGTAAAATGAATGACTTGAAAAAAGTGAAGTAATGCATAGATTTTAAAGACAGTTCTTGACACTACAGTAAAAGTAAAAATTCACAAGGAAGTATTAAAATGTTTTAGTCTTCCAGCTGAAATAGGTTACTGTCAATATTTTGTGATATCAAAGTTTGAAGAGCTAGGAAATTACTATTCTTTGTCTTTTTAATGATTATTAGACAGATGTTAGACTCTGCTTAGTTTAATGAATTGTGACATATGTTTATGAGGAAAAGTGGACTCAATTACTCACACTGGAGTACACATTCCTGGAAACTCAACTGAAATGGCCCCAAATTACTTGTGAATTTAAATGAAACTGCCTGATTAATAAGCATAATTTACTTTAACAACCTGAATTCATAAGCTATCTGCCCTATATATACTATATATGTCACTTGCATATGACAGTCTCTAGAGCACATGAAAAAATGCATATTATTTTTGCAACATGCTATATTTGCACTAACTATACATTCTAAACTGACAAGTTATTTATTTGAAACATCAGTCTAAATATTAATTGTGCTTTTGAAATATTGTTGCCGTTTTGACAAAACAAAACCTGAACTGAAAAAGGAATGATTTGAAGAAGTGAAGTATTGTACATATTTCAAACACAGCTATTGACACTACAATATAAGTAGAAATGTATACATGCAAGGAAAAAAATGAAATGCTTTATACATTTAGTTAAAATAGCTTATTGTTAATGTTTTGCTTTATTAGAAAAATTTAAAGAGCTAGGAAATTATTTTTAATTTGTCTTTATAATGTTTACTAAAGTGATGTTAGTCACTGATTTGTTTAATGGATTGCAAGTCATGTACAAGATGGACTACTGAATGTTATTTCTGAATTACAGATATACATCTGCATGAGTGCACGTTTACAAGTATTTTTTCATGTATGTAAATGTATGTATTTATAGAAAAAAAACAAAAAATATATCTTGAATTGTCCATAATTTTAATTTAGTATTGCATTACCATAAGTAGTAGTTAAGGTGCATGCAGACATTTTTGTAAAGAAAAGATTTTGTTTGTGTAGGCCAGAAAAATATTTATTAGTACAGTAATTATCTAAGACAGTCATTTCCTCCACAATATTAACTGCACATACAAACATGGCTGAATCAGTCAGGCACCACTTCCTTGTCAGAGTGGAGGGTGCAGTGTCAAATGAATGACCACCACATACCTTAGTATGAAATGACCAGTTGTATTACTTCTGTATTCATTTTTAAACAATCCCCTTTTCTGCTTGCACTTATTAGGCAGAAAACTATCAAAGTCTTAAGTACAGCTGAGGAACAGAAAACTTCATTGAGTTGCTAATTTTTCTGTTTGTGTACACCTTTTGCCTGAACACAGTTCAAAGACTGTTCTATGCAAAGAGTAACATTTGAAAATACCATTCCATCAAACAGACAATCTGTTCACACCTTATAACTGGCACAATATGATAATTCAGGTAGTGATAAATATTTACACAAACACACGGTAAGCAAGCACAGCAATGAGTGAAATGCCTTGCATATTAGTATTTGCTATATCAGTAATGTTAAGAAAAAAAGGTGAATTACAGATAAACAACAACTGTCTTATGCCTTCACTTTCTACCTGACAAGATCAGTTATAATGGGCATCATCAGAACGGGAGAATGGCTAGACTGGTTGAAGCTGCAGATAAGCATGAATACAGTAGTAAATCGTATTCTTGTTTAACTCAGTTAATTAACATTTATAAAGAAATAATTTATAAAGGATAGTAAGTGAAGCACTACAGTGCATTAAGGACATTACTGCGACCAATTGAAAAAGAATACCACCCTTAATAAATACTTACATATCACAAAATTAGTTAAAAACAGAATACTTGAAGTATTTATTAAGGGTAGTTTCAGTACAATATTGCAAACAAATGTATATTAGACACAAACATGATAATTTATGTTAGTATAGTAGACTGCAAAATGTAAACCCCACCAAACTTGATAGCAATACACTCTTTCTTCACAAGTTTGTTTCAGCACTTCCCATATCATTTCATCCCAAGTATGCAACAGCACTTCTTGTATCATTCTTTTCACATAAACAAAGCACTTCCCAAATCAATAGTTCCATGTATGCATAAGAACTTCCTGTAAATTTTGTTTTACTTCAATAAACATTTATAAAAATAAAATTGTTCTAAAGTAAGAAATCGAATGCTGTGTAACACTATATGAATTTATTGTATCTATCTTCTCTTTTGTCGCTCCCTTCTATTTTTCTTTGTTTTTATTATTTTAATGATGCATGTCTTTCTCTCCTATTTATGAAATATTTTTTACAGATCCAAATTTGTTAGGAGCAGCACAGGTATATACCTCTCAGGTTAGAGAGCATTCACCCTCTGCTCATCCAGGGATGTCTCACAGAGTCAAGGTGGTGGCATCAGTCCTGCAAGCACCTTAGAACATCACAGTCTTACAAGCCTCACTAAAAGGGGGCTTCAGGAATTCATCGAGGATGTGCTGGAGCAGATCTTGGGCAGATGGCTTCAGTCAATCAAGGCCTCTCTTTAGTGGGCTGAAGCTTTACTGCCCCAGCTGGTGCCATCCATCACACCACCATAGGCCCCTACCTCCACAACATTGTGATCTCTCTATTGCAGCACCATCTGGTAGTGGAAACATTTGAGGATCTGTGGACTGGGGACTCTATCTGGCATCACTCATTGTCAAACCTTCTTTTATCCCTTCTCCTATATCCTCTTATATAAGAGATCTTGAACAAAGAGAGGGGGTCTATCCCCCATCATAAACATAGTGCATCTCATCTCCCACCTCCTCCAGCACAAACCTCTTTATGTTTTCCTTCATTTTCTCCTGCTTTGTTGCATCACCCCTTTTCAGTCTTTCCTGTCTCCTCATTTCCATTCATTAAAGCAAATAACAGGGTGTCTACATAAGGATACCCCTATATAAAACATTTAAAAGCTGGACAGTCTACCACTTGCCTTAATTCTTTCAAGTGTGATGGTGCATAGCAGCATTCCTACATGATATCTGAATACATACAAAGTCATACAAAGCTTTGAGCTTCCGTAGTACGTTGAATATACCAAAGGAAACAAAAAATACATAGAAAATATAAAATGAAATCCACAACAATGAATTAGATGAACACTAGGTAAAATTTAATCCTGGTACCTCAGCTTTTCACCTTCAAGGGATAATTTCTTACAAAAACACCAGCACCTTAAATAGCATATATAATTAATTATTTCAATAATTCAATTAGCTCAATTAATTACCATATTCATATTCACAAATACCTTTTGTCCAACACAAGTCAACATTTAAAATAACAGTGCAAACTGGAAATACATTATAAGCAATAAAGTTCTCAGCAGAAAATTATACTAAAATAAATATTTCTAAAAATTCATAGACACTTCTTGATTTAATCCTCCTGGATGCAAAGTACCATAATTAAAAATAAATGAAGTTTCCAAGTGGTTGAGCCTTAAATGGAATTTGTCCCTCAATACCTCACCCTTGCCTAGAACACTAAAAAATAAAGAAGAGTCACCCCCCCATGGACAGATGAAAAATGATTAGCAACCGGGCTCTCACTTTTATTGTTCCTAATGTCCAAAATATGTTCTCTAATTCTTGTTCTGGCCATCCTTTTTGTTTGCCCTATATACCACCTTACATTCTCAAAGCCACATCTCAGTATATATACTACCCCACAGGACTTGCAATTAAACTTCCACATTGTTTGATATTTCCTACCATTGATAACGGTACCTGTAAGATTTTTAATTCTAGAACAAAGGTTACAATTCCCACAGGGAAAATCCCCTTGTCTAACACTCATCTCTGCTTGCAAAATAGGTTTATTCAATAATTCCTTTAAATTAAAAAATCTACCATAGGAAGAAAATTACCCTGTTAGGAAAAATACTACCCAAAAATGCATCAGAACTAATCATGGGCCAGAGTTGTTTAACAATATGTATAACTTTCTCAGAGAAAACACTATATTTCATGACATAAAAATGTTTTCTTTAGTTTTCCCAGAATAAACAACCCTCCTCTCTGTATTGACCATGCTATTACTCTTGTTAACCCTGTTCCTCACAAGTTCTAAATTTTATTTCATATAACCCCTAGCAAATAATCTCTGTTCCACCCCATCCAGAAAAACATCCTTAAGATGTCCCTGGGAAGTATTTGACCAAATATGCTTAAATTCCCCATAGGGTAGTGCCTGAATCAAATGTAAGGGATGCATACTCGAGGCATGCAAAAAACTGTTTACCGCAGTGGGTTTCCAAAAGGGTTTATGCTGAATATTCCTGTCCCCATCCACAAAAAGACACAAATCCAAACAAAAATAATATTTTTTCTGTCCACATGAAAACTAAATTTTAACCCATGAGGGTTTAAATTAAGTTCTTCACAAAATGTTACAAATTCCTCAACAGGGACCCTTACAGATGATGAGTAGGTTGTCTATAAAATGTTTATACATAACCACACTGTTGTTAAAGAATTTTGTTGAATACATAAATTGTTTTTAAAATTCACCCACATAGAGAATTGCATATGAAGGGGCATAAGCTGCCCCCATAGCAGTACCTCTATTTTGCAAAAAAACTTCATTATCAAACAAAACATAATTGTGACTCAAAATTCCAACAGTTCCACAATGTATGAGGAACGTGGACCCTCACCAAGAATTCTTCCAACCACTTCAAGCCCCCACCGCACATCAATATTTGTATAAAGGGCAACCGTATCAAGACTGACCCAAAAATAATCATTTTGCCAGTCTAGATTCCTAATACATTTGCACAAATCCTGACTATTCTTAATATGAGATGGAACTCTATTAACATAGGTCTCCCCGGTGGATCCTGTTTACACTTATGGCTCTTGGGAATGGCAAAAAATATGGGATCACGAGAGTCTGGAATATACAAAGTTTTAACATCCAAATTTGTCAAAAAGCCCAACCTCTCTCCTTTTTCCTTTCTCTAAAAGTTCAAGTAACAACCTGTTAAAACATTTAACTGGGTTCATGGGTAAACAGGTATAATTGTTAACTTGTCCCAGTAAATTGTCCACCATTCTATTATACTGAGTTATTTTCATAAGCACCCAATTACTCCCTTTATCTGCTTCTTTGAACACTATATTATTAGCCTGAGCCCGGAGTTCCTTTAAAGCCATTCCTCTTTACATAAATAAAAATTCTTGCATCTAAAGTTTTTGAACTCCTTTTCAATGTTATAACAACTTCTCAAAGCTACAAACCAACTGGTTCAATTTAGGTGGAGAAAATGTGCTAAAAGAGAAAGGAAGTATAGGTACTTTTAAATGCCCATAACCCGTATTAAAAACATCCAGATTCTCATTTTCAACTTCATTTTCTGCTGAACTTTCCAAAATACTGTCATCATAATCATACACTAACAGATTTAACAAAGAATCATCAATATTATCAATGCTGTCTACATTATCAGAAAACATTGCCCTATTACCATAAATGTTGTTCTGTTTTTTAGAAAAAAATTCTTTAAGGTACAATTTCCAGCAAAATTTACTTGCCTCAATCAGTAAGCTAGCTAAAGAAGGCAATTTCATTGGCACAAATTTTGCACCCACTAACAGTACCTTTGTAGCTTCAAAAGAAAGTTCCAAATTCAATAGATTGATAATATTAAGTTAATTTTGTTCACAAGAAGATAAAATACGATGTTCACTTGTTGTATCTTCCCTTTCATTTGGATCTACCGTTTTTTCCATTGACTCCCTCATTAGACCTCTGCTGCTGTCCCAATTGGACAGTTTGATTAGGTGATCCTCAACAGGGATACTCTCGAAAAAGATGCTTTTTTTGAAGAAAGCTCACTGGAAGATAATGAAAAGTCTTTACTCGAACTCTGTTTTGTTGTCTCTTTTTAGATCGCCCCTGCGCGGTGTTTGCTGTCGTTGGTAAACCTGCCCAGAATGGAAATCATTAATGTTATGCATTAATTTCTTTTTCTTCCTGGTAATTATTTCACCTTCGATTTTATCAACCCTAGATGAAATCGCCTTCATTTTTGCAGTCCACATAGATGCCGAAGAGTCTTTTTTTATCAATTCCTCCAAAGAGGAAATATCATTACGCAATCTTTCACTGGATCTAAGATTATGTTTTATCAAAATTCTAAGCCAGCCCAGAGTGCATTCAAGAGACACCTGTCTGCATTCATCGAGCAGGTCCTGCTCATCCTCCCCAAACTCTCCTGCTGGGAGCCTATCTACCCTCAGACTGTGAGGAGTAATTCTTAAACTTAAGTATTTTTCCTGCAACTTTGTATCATAAAACAGACTTACTTCTTTAAACAAAAGGCTTTCCAATTGTTCAAATTGACCAAAACTATCCGTCTTCTCAGGAGAGCCCCAAGGACTTGTCTGTGAAAATATCCTTTCTCTTTCCTTAACAAAATTGGAAAAAGAAAAGGTATCACTGCCATAATTACTGCTACTACTGAAACCATTTAACTCCATGGTGAAAACACCAACTTCCAAGACACCAAAGGAAACAAAAAATATGTTGAAATTATAAAATAAAATGCACAACAACGAAGTAGATGAACACCAGGTAAAATTTATTCCTGGTACCTCAGCTTTTCGCCTTTAAAGGATAATTTCTTACAAAAACACCAGCACCTTAAATAGCATATATAATTAATTATTTCAATAATTCAATTAGCTGTTGTGCATTTCATTTTGTACTTTGTATATACTTAATGCTTAACTTTAGATACTTTATGCTTTTGCCTCAAGTAGGTGTACTATTCAAAACATCTCTGATTTTCCAAGTTCAGTGCAAATAACCTGCACTTAGCTTATTTGCATTTATATGTAGCAGCACTCTTCATGGGTAACCTCAATGTAGCCACAAAGTCCTGGACTATGAATGCCACCCTTAATGTTGCCAGCACTTTTGATGGACATGGACTTCACTGAGTTTGACTCATCTAACTTGCTGTGCTGAGGTTAGAGTTTAATTGTTTATAATGGATTCAACAAAAGAGTTGCTGCAGCAAAAACTTGAACATGTAAAACTGAGTAAGTGATTAACTTGGGGAGCCAGCAGAAAAAAAAAGTGATTGAATTGGAAATATTTCTGAACATACAGTTAAAACTAAACGATCAACTCTTCATTATTCAAATAAATACCATGAAAGAGTCTGCTGTGGATATGAGGATCCATTCTTAGCTTAATACTTATTTGATATTTACCTAAATGTCTTCAATGTCTCACATAAAGTTGAAGATATTTAGTTGTGACAGTAACCTTTGCATGTGACGTAATGAGCTTAATATTTTTTTCTGCTCCTTTAGTGTACTGTGTGCATTTGATAACAATACCTGAATGACAGCAGCAGGCTGCTTTGTTTTAATCTTTTCTTAAAGGAAAATGTTGAAATATAGATTTGCTGTTCATTGTAGTGGATTATTTCCCACATATGTAAAATTAGTTCCTAAGGAGCTGTATTGCAACTATGCAAAAATAATGTTTACATAAAGAATTGCAGCACTGTTTTCTATAACGGTTCAGACAAACCTCATTGGATGTAGTTACACTCCCAGTGACTAATGAATATACTGGAGCACCAGAAAGAAGCCATGTTGAAGCAGGTGAAAATGTATTTACTTTATATAAAAGAATATACTTCTTGATACAGACTAGTTCTCCGCCCTTTCTCTTGTGGGGGGCAACTCCTTAAATAAAACATGAATAAATCAGCCATGGCAATTGTCGCATGACTACATCATAGAGACAAATAGGATGCGCATATAAAGGGCAGGAATAATGCAAAAAATAAAAACTGCAGTAAAAATGATAGAAAGATTGCAGCGTATTATCACAAAGGATAACTTAATTATCAACATCTGCTGCCTTTTGAAATCTTCTTTTTTCTTTTATTGCTTTGGCTATAAAGTATAAAAAAAAAACCTAAAAAAAAACTACAGTATTGTGCAGAAACAAGCAGACTAGCTATTTTATGAGGGAATTAGATATTGTTCTCAGGATGCTGTTTTTTACTGATGAAAATAAGGAATTCATTACTTAAAATGTATGACATGCAAACATGGAATGAAATGTTCATCATATAAAATTAATTAAGAAAATGTGGTGTAAATAATGATCATTGGTACTTCCCTATGGTTGCCCCTCTCTGATATTACTAAGACTTTTATATGCTAATTACAATTGCTTCAAGGTTATTTACAAGATCTTTGCTTGCATTGTGAGATGCTAGATAATATAATCTAATACACTGTGTAAAGTGTGTTAATGTTGGCAGTCCTATTCCTCACTAATATCACCTCAGCTACACATATTGTTTTAGCCACCATTCCCAACTTCTTAAATCTTGACCGCATAGCAAATTTATGGAACAGGTCAATTTCAATGACAGTGCACTCACTGTATACTGCAGTATATGCAGAGATGTTTATCTCATCGTATATTATGCTAGGTTTTTCCCGTTCATTCACTGTTATTAATACTTTAATTTTATACTCTTTGATGTTTACAAAATGGGTTTCTGAAATAAATTTAATTAAGTAAATGCATTAGGTGAGCATGTCATTAAATCTATGTAAGTACACAGGCATCCTAGTCCTGTAACTTATAACATAAGTAAATTGGTCATTTTTGGAAGCTGAAGTATATTCAGGCAGCCAGGGCAGATAAGTAATAAAAAATACTTCTGCCTTTACTCATCCTGAGCTACATTTTTTTTTGCAGCAAGAACTTTATTAACCTGCCAGAATGCAGCATAACTTCAGAACAGCTATTTACAAAGCTACTAACATTAGGTTCATACTAAAATGCTTCTGAACATAGTATGGAGACCACTGGCAAAACAATACCTTGATACGGTCTGTAAATTAATCAGAGAAAAAGACTTGTATATAATTCAGCAATGTTTGTTAGAGATTGGTAGCCAGCTGAAGACTGGGTGGGACTGATACCTTGTTATCTGATGGATTAGTGTGGTATCACAGGCCCAGATACCTTCTACCAGGTCTTGCTATCCACTTGTACATTTTTTTCCATGAAAGCATTTCTACTTGCTGGCTGCATATGCCCTACATATGATCGTTACATGCGTGAGACATTGTCTAGGGATTGGGCCTTGCATGTACCATGAAGTATATTCAACATCCATAGCTCTGGGATGGTAGAAAGGAGTACTCACAGTCCTCAAGACAGGCATACAGAAAGTTTTGTCCATAATTCCTGGATGGCCTTACTCTGACAACATTTGCGCCAAGAGTTCAGGGAGTTAGAGCAATGGCATTGGATACTATCTGCCATAGACTAGTACACGCCTTCAAGGTATAAGATCATTTTATCAGATTAATAGGGTTCTTTCTTCAAGCCCTGGATGGAGGCTGAACTATACTGTAAGTAGCAAGAGCAGATCGTACTAAAGAAAAAGTAACTCTGCCTTTAATCTTTCACTTTCAATTAAAATATTCAGCTTAGAAATTAACAACTTAAGCAAATTAATTACAGTTTTCAGGTCACCAAAGTGACTTAACACAAATAAATGTATTATAATGCATAGCTGTGGTTTGGGTTACATATTTCATCACTATTAGTAGAAGACCACCCCTGTAAGTTACCTTTCTAATTCTAGCAGAATTGTGCTGTATCACTGACATGTGTTACCTCACATCCTGGCAATGATGCTGTTTTTAATGCAGTTTGAATGTTACACAATCCCTAGAATTTGGAGATAGGAAATTATCACAAGTGGAGAGCCATGCACACTCCAACACATACATCCAGACTGTCGATTCTCTACCTATCTCCCTCAGTGCAACCAGTCAGGGAAACATACAATCACACATACAAATGCAGCTCTATTTATGTCCCTACGGACACAAATACAAACATTAACCTACACACACATCTATAATGAACCATGAAGGCTTCCGTAGGAGTAAATCAGCGAATGACATTCTTTGCCAGCATTCACTCTTTCCTTTAACTCTGAAATTTTAAGCAGCCAAGCAAGTCTCTGAATCATCCAGCATCATAAATCAGGCGCTACTGGTACAGAGTGAGTGGGGTGGATTATTGCATCCTAAAATCTCTAAAAAGGCTGCATTAGAGATTTAAAGGTTTAAAAACATTTCAAGCATTTCCACTTATAAATACTAATGGTACTGTTTTGAGCTATGACTGTGCCAGGACTTTTAAAGCTATATCAAAAAGAAATTCACATACTGCACATCTCCTTTGTAGAAGAGCACTATAGCTAAAATTGTAGATGGAATTCACTTTTAGGAACTCATGGTTTTCTGGGAGCAAACATAAGATAATTCTATGAAAGCATATGCTGTATTTATATTATTTTACTATTGAAGTCATTCATAAACATAATGAAAACTGGTGTGGCGGGACATTGCTGGTGTAAACTTTTCTCTGTCCTGATTAACTAAAAGCAATATTTCTCTGTTTATAATAGAAAAAAAATGGACACAGTTTTACATGAAAGTGTCACATACTTTATCCCATAATTCATACTACAGATTGCTTGCAACCAGAACATTCTGATTCTTGGATTAGTTATAATCCCTTGCTTAATGTCATACTAACATCCTTTCACATACCTTGCATGTCATCTCAAACCAATAGACAAATACTTCTTTTAACAGTCAGATGCATTTACTTTGTGCAGTGCTACTAATGGCTTTGTAGTTAGTGCATTTGCCTTTAAAATTATACAACATTAGAAGTCTGTAGGTTCCATCTCCACACCTGGCACTTAGATACATATACTAGCACTGACAATAAACAGCACACGATAGGAATGTCTCCAACCCTGAAGCTCTGGCTTCAAATAATGCATCATACTGAGGTCCTATCTGGCCATAGTTGTGTCATTCCAAGTGCATGTTAATGATCACATGTCAGCACTGAGAAAGGTAGGGAGTTTTCCCTTATGCCCTGGCCACATTTCCTCTGATCAGTATAAAAGTAACTTCATATCTTTACTATATAATGGCCACAGGCTCAAACACCCAAATCAAAAATTAATAAATAAATATTCTGACAAATACCTTCACTCATAATAATATCTTGAGTTGCTGCGGGAAAAAGAAGAGCTATAAATGCAATACAAATCTAACACTATTTGCTGATGCATATAAACTGTCACTACTACACCATCTACAAACAAACAATTGACCGTGTGTGTGTGTGTGTGTGTGTGTGTGTATCCACATTTGTGAGTAAGCACGTCGGCTGTAATCTTGGACTTCCCCTTTGGCCATTCCCTGTCCACAAATGTAACAAACAAAAAAATTCCCCAGACCAATCTCTTAGCAGCTGCCATTCCAAACATACAGTAATGAACCTCTTACACTTCTGGTTGACCTGCTCCCATGTCAGCAAAAAATAGCAAGCAAACAAAAAATAAATTAATCTAGGATGCGAGCTGGTAGTACCTTTGATCTCTTTGAGAAAATTCTCCTGGATTGTATAAGGTAACATTGCCTAAAATACAAAAAGAAGACTGCCAATAACAACAGATAATATAATGAAATTTTATCCCCGGAATGGTGGTACATATGCTATTTCCATGAAGAATATTTGCATTTTAACTGGAATCTAATGGAATGGCATTAGTCACAGATGATGATATTGTTCCACTCTTGATGGTAATCCCATCTTCATTCAGTTTATCCTAGTTGTATCTCTCTCACACTCTCTCTCTCTCTATATATATATATATATATATATATATATATATTTTTTTTTTTTTAATTATAACCTAATTATTTATCTTGTTGAGTGTTGATCTGGTAGCATCAGATTAGAAATAAATTCCTTACATACAGTGTTACATACATACACAGTTGCAAAAAGAAAGGACACGGATGTTTCAAAAATGTCTATTAAGCAAAGTGACACCTCTCTGATGTTAGCACAAACAGATCTTGCTCAAATTTTCTGGCTTCCAGAAACAGTCCCTGGTTCAACAGTCCATATTATGTACCAGATGAAATATACTGATTTGGTTATCAGCCTGCAGAGTCAGCTGCCTCGAGGACACAGATAATTTGTCACGGCAATAGCAATAATACATTCACATTATTGTACCACCCATGACTAATGCAGATCTGGCTAAGTAACCCTTGCCATCATTGTTATGAGCACCCTTTTTTTTGGCATGGCTGTGTCCATCTTCTTTTCTGTTTTCTAACTAACTCATTAGTCTATTCTTTATATGATTTCCAGCTGTTTCTGCACATATCCTTTGTACGATCACAATACATTTAGTGTAACTCTTTTACTTATGTGTGTTGTCCAGCCATATCTCTTTCCATGTGCCATGCTTATATCATCATGGTGCATTCCATGTCTATTGGTATGTTACATGCTTGTTTTTATTTATTTGACTTATATTCTGTACATTTTTATACCTGTGATTATTTTTCAGTGTGTCCTCATGACTAAGGGTGATTTACTAATCTGGCAGTTTGTGACAGTTCTATAAACTGTAGCATCCTGTACTGTACCCAAGATGTTTCTCATTGAATAACCAGTATGCATCTCACAGTTTTGAAATCTATTTTTGCTGATTGGATCTACATGATGATTTCCAGGACAGCTATTTTTATGAGCATCTTAATACATTCCCTCAGAGTTTATTAAAGTGCATTTGGATGGTACTTGCATATTTCTGAACATTAAAAATCATAGTACTAGCATTTTAAAATCATATCAGAGGATCGAAAATCGGGCTGCCACTTTACAGTGCACAATAAACATTTTACAGATTCTAGAATACTTAACTGTGGTGTTATGGAATATTTATACAAGCGTTGTTCTATTATTTAATGTATGAATAATTAAATGGGTACAACTTTTTAAAGAAAGTGAGAAAATATAGTAGTTGGAAGGCTATATCTGAGAGAAAAATCATAGCACTTTGTATAAGTCACAGAAGCTGAGAGATGTAAAGGTACTTGCAAACCAGTGCAGCACAGTTCTCTTTTGGTGTTTGTTGTGGAACAAATTCACCTTATTAAATGATGTATGTCATATGAGCAAGAATGAGTTATTTCTCACCTCCACATTAATGCTAACTTTGTAACACCTTTTCTTTTTTTAGTTTGCATTGTGGAGGCAAGCATACCTCTCAGTGAGCAGACACTGAAAACAGGTACAAAGGCTTTTGAAAAGTAGGTACACCCAGCCAAAAATCTGGATGCATAATTAGCATAAAAGTTGAATCCCTAATAAGACATAGTTCCTCCCATTGCTAATAGGATTGTAGGATACTACTAAAAATAAATAAAAAAAGACTGAATAAAATATAAGCATATTTTTGAAAAGATAGTCTAAAATTTGTAAGTTTAATAAATAATATTGCAAAATATTTACCCCACATGCACACATTTATTTTTGCTACAGAAAAAGAAGATGCAACCTGCATGCCATCTTTCTTTAAATTATTATAATTTAAATTACTGATGCCACTAGTGTTTTGGAAATGAAGTCTGGTCTCTGTGTTTTTAACAGTTTCAAAAGTGTATGTTTCTGTGGGAACAGAAAATCATGTGGATTTGAAAATTAAACTTGAAAATAAGAATGCATCTCCAAAAATAGGTACATCAATTGAATGGGTAAATCATGCCTGAAAACATTTCACCAAAATAAAAAAGACACCTGAAGGTAAGCCATACTGCACTCCAGCTCTGTCCCATTACGCACAGCAGAATCCCTTTTCTAGCCTTTTTTAATAAATAGCGTTATTTTTCTTGTTACAGAAGCAAAGTTAACAACAACAAATATGCAGAAATATGCACTTTTCTTTTATGGTTTGACATCTGATTGGAATATTCATTTAAAGATATTCGTACCTGTCATGAATATTTTCTATACTAACTGATTTAACTACCTAAGTTGAATAAAATAAAAGCTGGATAATTGCAGGTTCATATTTAAACAAGAACCACTGTACTCACAAATTATCTTGTGATGCCTAATATTTAACATTTTTGCCTGACAGCAAGAGGATCCCTGGTTTGATTCTCAGCAGGGGTGCCTTCTGTGTGAAGCCTGCATGTCCTCCCCTTTGTTTGTGTGGGTTTTCTTAGGGAGCTCTAGTTTCCTCCCACATTCTAAAGGCATGCAGTAGATGGAATGGACACTCTAAACTAATGATGGGTGTAAGTGTGCATGTTAGTGTGTGGTGTGGAAGAACAGCCACCAGCAGGGCTAGCCACACAGTGGTGTAAACCTTGGCTCTATATAATTGTCACTGTTGAAGTGACAACATGACCCTCATGTGCAAAAATGGGAAAAAGGGTTGTGGATGGATGGATGGATGGACAAATGGATGGACTTAAACATGCAATGACATAAGCTACACAGTCTATCATCTCCATCAAGCTGGCCTCCATTTATATTTATCATGCCAACCTGATATTATTTACTTATCTACTACGAAGCCATTTCTATATTCACTGTGTATGCTATTCATTTGCCTGCTGTCATAATATTGATCAATGGCAATCATTCTTTTAGTTATATTGATCTTAATTTCTATAATTTTGTCCAACAAAACTTCTAATTCTTTATTTATTTTGTATTCTTTATACAAATGACCTCTTTTAGCTTACGTATGCCTGGACATACACATCGACACACCCCTTGTCAGTAACTTAATCACTTAGGAGAAGACATGTACAAACATCAAAGAAATATATATATATATATATATATATATATATATATATATATATATATTTTTTTTTTTTTTTTTTTTCCCACCAGCATTACTTTATGGTCTGTAAACCACACAAAGAATGATTGGTACTAACAGTATTGCACATCACATTTTCTTACTTTTATGTCCTTTATTTTTCATGCTTATATTAATTGATTCAGGATAAAACATGCATTTCTGTCAGCACATTTACTCTTCACTGTTTTCACTATGATAATATTAATGTTCTTAGAAGTTAGCAAAATCATTGAATGTGTGAAAGTGCTATGTTTGATGCTTGGTCTAAAGCAATGTCTTTCAGCTTTTCTTGGTTAGAGGTTGCCTCAGTGAATCACCAGTCCACAGACTGATTGGCAGCATAGTTTGTACTGTGTTGAGTTGCCGGCCCAGCACCCAACCTTCACAGAAGGCACCTCCACACACACATAAACCTACCTGCATGTCTTTCAAACTCACTCAACTGCAGGGAGGACATGCAGACTCTGCACAAAAGGCACTCCAGTCAAGAGTCGAACCGAAGAACCTCTCGCTGTGAGATGACAACACTAACCGCTGCACCACCATGGCCTCTGTTTGATGCATGGTAATGATTATAAAACTAGAATTTTTTAAATGCAGGGTGAATGAAACTATATTATTTGCTTAGAAAGCACTTGGTAATGTTAATCAGTGTCTTAAAGAAAGTGCCTCTTTATAAATGGTAACTGAAATATTGACATTTATTTGAATACCCTAGAGGATCCAGAATGGTTTGTCACTTCTTACCAACATTTCTGAGATTCCCTTTGTCTTCTAAATGTATATTGTTTTATATAAACTTAATTAGCCATGATTTAACCCAGCCTACTATCCTTCATTAGATCTGGCTTTCACTTTTATTCTCATGAATGCATTTAGCAAGATGTCCAAAGACTAATTATCAGATAGGACAAACATTCAAGATATGCATACATTGGATACACTGATGCTGACAGAATATAAATAAGTGTACGTCTGTGGATTTCCATATGAAATAAGGAAGCAATATGGTCATCTCTACCATATGCCACAGACTGCCATGAATGCAAAGCTAACAGTACTTTTTCTCATAGAAAGCACACCTACAGTAAGTGTTTTTAGACAAATCCCCTTGCACCTGTGTGTTACAGAGAGAGAGAGATAGAGTGTATGAGAGAGATAGTTATGTAGATATACAGATACAGATATACACAAACATGCATTAACATGCTCACACATACCAACTCTGTGAGATTATTTAACAGTGGGGAAAGGAGAAATTTCTTATAGTCCACTTCTCTGTGACCACATTCCTTGTAGTTATGGTCATTTAACAAAATATATTACTTATACTTCATTAAAGGAAATTAAAGCAAATGCCAATTTTTCAGTTACCATGTATAAAGAAACACTTTCTTTAAGACACTGGTTAATATTCCCAAGTACCTTCAAAGCAAACACAATAGTTTCTTTCTCCATGCATTTAATAAATTCTAGATTTATACTCATTACCAACCATCAAACATAACACTTTCAAACATTCAATGATTTTGCTAACTTCTAAGAACATTAATATTATCACAGTTGACAAACTCAGGAGAAAGAGTAGTACATTTTCCACAGTCGTATACACATATATTTTAATGTTTTCAGAAACAGGCAAAATCAATCATAATTAATAAAATTTAGACAAATAAATGATACTCTAGCTCATTTCAGACTTTGCAGGTATTATCAAATCATATAAATATTAAACAACGTACCAAAAAATTCTTTCAAATGTATGCAATCAATATGTATATAGTACCTTGTTTGTGAAAAAGGGAGGATTTTCATTTCATTTCTAAAATAATCTTGTGGGTATTTTTTCTCAATTCTTCAACTACTTCAACTGACAAAACGCACAACTATCCCCATTTGAACATTTCCAGAATAATCTTTGGGGGTAATTTCTATTAGTTGCTCAACTATTTCAACTGTAAAATATTTCACACCTACCCCAGGCTGAACATGGAAACTAATTATCAGTTATAAAGAATCTTTCTTAAATGCACTGGTTAAACTTCTTCCAGAGCTTTCTAAACTATCATGTTTACTTTCATGGAGTGCATTAGATTTTAGTTTTTTATTCATGTACAATCTTTTTACTTATTTTTGTTTGCACATTAATTTTGTTTACTCATTAGAACATTTATTTAAATATATTTATATATACAACTGCTGAGATTAATAATATATGATAGATGACAAATGTGTTCGACTCGAATGGAACAAATCGCACAAATATTAAATGGTACTCTACCTGGAAATCTAAGAACACAAGCACTAAATCTACCTTCTATAAATCAAATCTAACAAATTAAACAATGACTCCATATATTCAGTAGAGGTCACTTCAACTATGGAATTCTATCGAAAAACAAAGCCTCCTCCATTCTCCACTTTTCTCTGTATATGCTGTAATCCCTAAACCCTGTTTTGTTTTTTTTACATCCCATCCCACCTTCCAGACATGCACACAAACCAAGGACATTATTGTATCATTACTTACTTAGTTTTACTGTTTATCATGAACATATTTCCATCTGTGTCTCAAAACTGCTACATAAAACCATATGTTTCATAACTAAGTGATATGCTGAATGCAGCTCTTTCAATAAAATCTAGATATAAATTGTGTATATTTTTATTGTAAATGATTATCTCCCTTCATTTTGTATTCATATGCATCACTATTGTTAGAATTTCTGTCTGACCAACTCAGCTAATAAATAAGCACATACATTCGACAGCAAGCATACATATGTTTTCAAACTTTTAAATACTTGTTCAGTTGGTGAGTTATCAATTCCTGTTTTAAAGGTTCATAGGTGTATACTAGGCTAATGGCCCTGGAGCCTTTACAAACCTAGACCATAGGATTACCCTGGCATCATGCCACCCGACCTTAGTTCCCAGTGCCTCTGTCAAGTAGAGCCACTGGAGTGATTCCCAGGGTGAACTTTCTACTTCCCATTCACTCATCAAGGTTTCTCTTGAAGAGGGCCAGTGAGGCACTCCGCTTGACATGTATGGGAAGTTTATTACATATCATGGGTAGTCTCTGGGTTGTGCACCTATCCCTCCAGCATGTTCTGTTGATTGTGGTAATGAGGTTGAGGTCTCTGGAGCATGTAGTGCGGAGGAATTGGGATTTCTTTAGATGTAGCATTTCTAACAGAGCTAAGTCAGACATGGCTTTGTAAGTCAAGCAGAGATCGCCTCTAAGTAGGCGATATGAGACAGAGAATAGTTGGAGTTTTTTGAGTCTGTCCATATAGGACAAGTGTTTAAGGATAGGATCCTCTTTGTGAGGTACTTTTGTGGCCTCTCCAGTTGTTGTAGGTGCATAGTGAGGTACATGCCAAATGGGGCATTGTACTTGATGATTGGCCTAATGCGGGAAAAGTAAAGGGAGACAATGACCTCTTTCTTCCTGGATGCAAAACCTTTAGTAATGAGATGTGCCACATAGAAGGACTTTCTGACCACAGTGGCAATGTGGTGGTCAAAAGAGAGGTTGCTGTCAACCTGTGTTTCCAGATCTCTTATGATGCCTTCTGTGATTAGTGGACTACCATCAATGTGGTAATTTGTGGGAACTGGGTTTTTCCCAAAGGGGATGACGACATCTTTTGGCATTGAGCTTAAGGCCATTGCTTTGACACCAGTCGTTGGTCTCGGTGAGGCCTCTTTGTAGGTTGTCAACATCACTTGGGGAGTTAATTATCGCTCCCAACTTGCAATCATCTGCAAACTTTGTCAGACAGAGTCCCTTCATGATGGCCTGGACTTCAGAGAAATAGATACCAAACAGGAGAGGACTCAGGACCAAACCCTGTGGGACTCCACTCATGGCTGGTCAGCAGTCTGACTTGGAGTCAGTTACTTTCACATTGTGGGTTCTGTGAGCCAGTTTGCAACCCACCTAGTGATATAGGGTTTGATGCCTAGTTTAGTGAGTTTTTCGATGATTCCTGTCTTTAATTGACTGTATATCCCTCATACTGTTTCACATATGATCACACATTTGTTATATCTGCATCTCAAGTCATTAAAAATATTATGGACTTGAGAACGACAGCAATATATTTTATAATTTACAGCTATTATGATATCAATATTGATCTGTATATCTATTTGCTTTACCTGAATCTCATGTCATTATAATGCTACTTAAATTCACTTACTGGGCAGCCCCAACCAGAGCTAGCCGTAGGTGAATTTAGCCTTAGACAAAGGACACCATGGAACTCTCAATGCCCACTAGTTCCTTCTGCACCTTGAAATATCTCCTCAACCAACCACATCCCCAGTATTTCATCCCAGACTCCCATTCAGATCACTCCTTCCTTGTTTTTTCCATGTTCTCACTTTTAGATGTTAGCTTTTTCCTCCATCCTTCCAAGATACACTAGTTGGACAAGACTGAACTTAAATAACTGTGAAGGAAATAACTAAATTAAGCCAAGGCTCCCTATAAGACTGTTAGAAAAATATGTATTTAAATATATGTGAAATGCTAGTTTAAAAGCAAGGTAGTTTATAATGCATTTTTATTCTATTAATCATATACCAGAAGGGATAAATTCATGTGTAAATGCAAGTAGCTTCTGAAACTGCAGTGTGCTTTGACCCCTGACCCTGGCAGCTGCCAGCTCAGCAAGCTTAATGTTATGCTTTTCATAAGTGATTATCTGCTGGGTCAGGAAATTAAAATGTGCAAATCTTCCACTTCTTCCTGATAAGATAACTTGCCCTTGTAAATAATTAAATCTTCCTTTCCTGATGTAGTAACTTGTCCCTGAAAGATAAAAACACAGCTGGTGGGAAAAGGAAACAGTGAACAAAGAGGTGAATTTAAAGTATGAATCTGCTATTGTATTCGAACTGATATGAGACCTTTAAGAAGTAACTTTACAGAAAGACATTATGACTGGTCAGCTGGATAGCAAGGCCGTATTGTATCTAAAGGAAAAGTTTTTTTTTTAAATGTACTGCATCAGCATTATTAGATGAATAGAATACTGTTAGTAAAAGTGATGTAGATGCCTTGTGACTAACCATGTCAGTAAGGTGGGCATAACTTGAATGCAAACACTATAAAATATTCTGTACTTCCTGCATCATGTCAGACAAAATTCTGTACTTGTATGGTTTTTTGCCTCCTGGTGTACACTAGTAAACTTTTGAATCTGAACCTCCTGTGTATTGAATTCTGATTTTTTATTTAACAGTTTGGTCCTTTCGAGACGGAATTCCCTTGGTAAGCTGCAGATCAGAGTGTATTGGTGGTTGAATACTGCGCAGGAGAAGTTACCAAACTGGTTCTTCTTGAGTGAAAAGACCTCCGACTGAATTGTCGTGTGTAAAGAGGCTGGCCACTTTCTGATCTGTGGCCGAAGAGCGGAATTTGACCATTTTCAAGACCAGGAGGCTCACGTAGGAAGAATTTGCCTTTTTTCTGTTTTAGATCAGGGACTAGGTTACAGTATATTATTGTCAAGATTTGTTTTGCAGATCAGGGACAAAAGGAAGTACTGTATATTTTGTCATAGATCAGGGTAACAGAATAAGGTAGACAGTTATTCTAGATAAACTGTAAACAGGAACTAAGAAATTGACATCACGTGATAAAAAAAGGGTTACGTAACATTTTCTTTGACATGGGTAATCAGTGCACTAAAACCTCACGAGATCCGCCCCTAACCGAAGACGCAAAATACATGCAATTACAGCGTGCTGATAATGTTAGGTATTATACGAAATGGGTTAACAAATATGAATTTGATGGTAAACTAATTAAACTTACACTAGTTAAACTCCTTAAACAGCTTAAATCTGATGCAGGAGGTCAGGCAAAAAAGCAACGCCAACTAGGCATACCTCAAGCACACAGGTGGATTGAGGAAGCAAATTGTAGGGAACAGAAGCTTAAAAATTCAAAAACATTATTTTTAGACAAAGAGGATAATAACTTGGTAATAGCTACAGCTCCTCCTCCTCCTCCCTTACCCCCTCCCTTACCCTTTTCAGGATATGAAGCGAGTGGACAGGCTGGTCCGCCTCCGCATTATCCTGAAGACCACAACCATTTGTTAGGGATCCTATTGAGACTAGGTCTCGAACACGTAAAACACATAGGGACACAGAATCATACCAGATAGAGAGGAATCTACAGGATGAGAGTGAGGAAGAAATATGCCCACTTATAGAAGTTCCAAATCCTCAGGCAGGACAGGAAGGGCAGGATCCAACACTCTTAGTATATAGACCATGGACACCGGAAGATATCCGGAAGGCTACTGAGGGAATCCCCCATCCGAAAGTTAATTTTACGAAATTTTTAGAAGATTTACAAGGCATGAGGTTAAGTTACCACTTGAATGGTGAAGAAGTAGAAAAAGTAGTAAGGCAAATTATAGGTCCAGATTGGCACATGATTTGTGGCACATGGAATCCTCGTAATGCAGAACTTAGGCCACTCCCACATAGTGACGCAGAGTTAGACAACAGAGTGAAAGGTCTGACAGACAGAATCTCTGAGAAATGGAAACCTAGAGCAGACTGGACTTGCATTAATCAATGCATACAACAGGAAAATGAGACAATAGATGGATACTATGCTAGATTATTAGAATGTTTTAATAATCATAGCGGTATGTCGATTCCTGAGAACCAAACAACTGATTCCCCGTATGAACAACAATTAAAAAATGCATTTTTGAAAGGTTGCATTGCACCTATTAGTAGCTTCATTACGAAGCATATGATAGATCATCGAACAGGGAGGCTACAAGCCTTACTCGAATACGCTAGACATGCTGAGAGACATTTTAATAGTAAAAAGAAAAAGAAGGCGCAAGTCTTCACTGCTGAAGACGGAGCTGAAGTATTTGTATTGCAGTCAGGTAAAAATGGCAAGAAGAATGCCCAGGGAAACAAGCAGTCTGACAAATGATCAGAAGATTTTGAAGAGAGGAAAAAGAGAGGTGAATGCGTCAAGTGCGGAAAGAAAGGGCATCTAGCTAGGGACTGTAAACAAAACAAGAAGGTAATTACAGAAGATAAAGGGGATGAGGACTGACTATATGATAGTGAGGATACATCATATGAAAGTCAGGAATCACTAGTAACAGCTAGAAGAGAAAAGACAAATGCCAATGTAGTAGAAGGAGTAGAGGAAGTACAAATTGACTTAGACGAAAATGGAAATGAAATTTTAGATTTAGCATTGTTGAGCCTGGAGCTCTACCTAGCAGATACAAAACCAGAAGTGACACTCTGGTGGAGGGAAGGGAAGTCAAATTCCTGTGTGACTCAGGGGCGTCACGGACTTTGATACACCCCTCCAAGTTACCAGAACATTCCGAATCACCTGATTATATATTAGTAAAAGCAGCAAATGGACAGCTATACAGGGAGCCACTCTCCCATGATATAGCAATAACTGACCCTGTTTCGGGTAGGACCCAGAGAAATAAAATAGTTGTTTCTGCAAAGTGTCCAGTAAACCTATTGGGCAGGGACCTTATGCAGATATTTGGCATAGCAGTAGTTCCAACTGTACAAGGTATGGAGGCACAGAGACAAATGGATACCTTTGTAGTGCGATCGGAGGGTGAAACCTTTTATTGGTACAGCCAGGACCTAGTCACGACTGGTCCAGGGGCAGTGACCGAGGAGCTGATGAACGTAGCCATCAGTAAAGCCCCCTCCCTTGACACTGATCAACAGCATTTGTTACACTGTACTCTATATTACTGTACCACACCAGGACCTGATAGAGAGTATGAGCAAGAACTGTTTAGAAATCATGCAACTAGATTGGTTTTGCGTACTTTGTACTGGGATACTGAGGGGAACAGTGTAGTTAGCTGTTCATTACCTCAAGAATTCCTTGCATTGTATGGATCAAATCGGTTGCCACATGTCAGCCTGACAAAGAACAAAAGTGTTAAATGGGCAGACTTAGGAGAAAAAGTAACAAGATGGGAGAAACAGACTGATTTAGAACTGTCAGAACAAGGGATACAAAAACAAAAACTGAATTGGTTGACACAGACACATCCAGCTGTACACTTGCAATCTAGCAAGGACAGCTGATTAACATTTTTATTAGAAGAAGAAGAAAAGGCCTTGTGTGAAATTCCAACAACTCTGTGGTCAACAGGCAATTCAAATGTAGGACTTATTCGAACAGCAAGACCAGTTACAATTACCCCAAAGTCAGCTTTTAGACCACAGAAAAGACAATACCCTTTGAGAAAGGATGCAGAAATAGGAATTAAGCCTATAATAGCAGCATTACTCAAAGAAGGAGTACTGGTGGAATCTCCTGATTCACCATGTAATATGTTAAAAAAGCAAACTGGGAATGGCGGATGGTACAAGATTTACAAGCTGTAAATAATGCAGTAATACCTAGAGCACCTACGGTGCCAGACCCACATACCTTGTTAAATGATTTAGAACCGCAACAGAAGTATTTCTCTGTGGTAGATATTAGCAATGCCTTCTTTTCAATACCTATACATCCTGATAGTCAATATTGGTTTGCATTTACATTTCAGGGTAAAAGGTATACGTATACTCGACTACCACAGGGATATTGTGAGAGCCCAACAATTTTTGCACAAGAAATGGCTAGCAACCTGGCAGGATTTACCCACGGAGGTAGTCAAATTCTACTTTATGTAGATGACATCTTGCTAGCAGCACCCACCCAGCAGCAGTGCAGGGAGGATACTGTAGCATTATTGAAATTTTTAGCAATACAAGGACACAAAGTAAACAAAAGTAAGTTACAACTTTGGAGAAAACAAGTTAGATACTTGGGATATGTAATATCCAATGAAGGTAGAATACTAGATGAGGAAAGAAAAACAGCGATTTTGCAAGCACCCAAACCTACAACCAAGAAAGAAATGATGTCTTTCTTAGGTACAACTAATTTTTGTCGGAGCTGTATACCAAATTATGCTTTGGAATCTGCTCCACTGACTGATTTGATATATAAGACACCAATGGCAGCGCAAGATATTTTACAATGGACAACAGAAGCAGAAATGGCTTTCTGCAGGTTGAAGCAGTTGATAGCTTCTTCATTAGTTTTAGGACTTCCAGATTATCACAAACGTTTTTTTCAGACCGTAGATTGTAAGCAAGGGTACATGACGTCAGTATTGATGCAACAACATGGGGACAAGCAACGCCCCATAGCTTACTATTCATCACAGTTAGACCCAGTGGCACGATCTTTGCCTCACTGTGTACAAGCAGTAGTTGCAGCCGCAATGGCAGTACAGGCTTCGGCCTCAGTGGTGTTATTTCACCCTCTCACATTGAGAGTGCCTCATGCAGTTGCAATAATTTTACTACAAGAGAAAATGGCATACCTTTCTCCTGCTAGACATCTTTCATGTATGACTATACTGCTGAGCCAACCTCATATGACAATTGAACGATGTACGACATTGAATTCATCAACATTACTTCCAGCTCCTGCGGAGGGCACACCACACAGCTGCCTGCAGGAAATTGAACAGTTAGCTTTACCTAGACAAGATCTTACAGATATGCCCTTGGATAATGCTGAGGTGACATATTACGTGGACGGCTCATGCAGAAGGGGTCCTACAGGGAAGAATCTGGTGGGATATGCAGTAGTTACAGACACTGAAATTTTAGAAGCTCAATCCTTACCACACAACTTATCTGCACAAGCAGCAGAGTTGATAGCTTTGACGAGAGCATGTACTTTAGCAAAAAACAAGTGTGTAAACATATATACTGACAGTCAGTATGCTTTTTCTACAGTACATGTATTTGCACAACAATGGAAAAATAGAGGAATGATTACATCCAGTGGAAAACCTATTAATCATGCGCAATTTATTTTGGAGCTATTAGAATCTATTCAGTTACCTACCAAAGTAGCTATTTGTAAATGTGTAGCTCATACAACACAACAGGATAAGATTTAAAAAGGTAATGCACGAGCTGATGCAGCTGCAAAGCAAGCAGCCTCAGACTCAGAAACTTTACTTTTAAATGAGGAATTACAACCCTCTGAGATTTTAGATTTAGACATGTTAAAAACAATGTAGACGCTTACTACAAAAGCAGAAAAACAAAAATGGGTAAAACGAGGTGCAATTCTTGAGAATGGACTGTACATTTCCAAAGAAAGAAAACCGATATTGCCGTCTAATTTATTTAGATATGCAGCTTTGTTGAGCCATGGGCAGTGCCATGTCTCAACAGGGGGGATGGTACAGTTAGTAAATCAAATATTCCAAACATATGGATACATAAACTACACAAAAAAATTTTGTGCAGCTTGTCATACTTGTAACAAGAATACTGGTATAAAATAAACGAAACTGCAACCAAGAAAAAATCCGGACTCCGCACAAACAAACCGTCAGTCTTTATTGCAAAATTAAATCCACCAGATTGAGCGCTTTCATCTGCCCTAAGCAGATTTCATCAGAATACTTAATATTCAGTGCCTCACAGTTTTATACTATTCTTAATCGTGCAATTATTCAATAATTAACAAATTAAATAAATCATTCAATAAAATTACATACATAATAATTACATCTGATGATTTGTCTGGACCAAATTTAACCCTTTGGTAGGTTACTTTCCTTTCTCAAAACCTCCTATTAAAGTGCTACTGTGCATATTAATAACAATGAAATATATATTTATATTAAAATATAATACTATTACTACATAAATTATTTATTATATTAAATTGGATAAAATCAATACAATACATTTTACTAAAATAAAACTTAAACTAAATCACCTCGAACATGTTTCTTGTAACTAAACTTTAGGTAACTGTGCTACTATGCAAATTTTATTATTACTAAAGAATGGATGTACAACAATATGAGGGGTTAGATAAAAATAAATATTTAAAATAGATGTTTAAAATTTACCATATGGGATAAGAATGAATGGAAGAAAATGTAGAAATATTAAAATATACAAAATTATATATGTATACATGTTGTAAGATTATTATGTTATATGTTATACAAATATATATTTTATAAATTTGATAGATATATAATGTTGTGTTATGTATAGACATGTGGAAAATATATATGCATGTTAAAATATTAAAACTTTTACAGAGTTAAATAACAAAAGAAAATACACTTATAACTTCAAATTGAGAGAAATATAACTTATTAATATACATTTTTAACAAATATAGTATACTAATATTATAAACAGTTGTCAATAAACCAATACTTTAAAAATTTTATTACTAAACTATTAAACATTATATCTTCTATTTGAATATAGTTATATTAAGAGAACAAGTTTAAACTAAAGCAGCTTTATCAATCAATATAGCCTTAATATTGATATATTCGTTGAGACCTGGCATATAATTTGATTTAAGTCTCAACTGCCACTTGATCTCTTTCACCAGTAAGTGGTTTTTTAAATCACCTCCTCTGGTATCCATTTTCATTAACTCTAGAATGGCAAACTTAAAATCTGTAAAGCCAACACAATTTACCGAATGTTTATAGAGGGCACTGGTCTCCTTTTTTACCTTAATATCATTAATGTGCTCATACACTCTCTCCTTTAGTGCCCTCTCGGTTTTGCCTACATAGAAGGAGGTACATGTAGTACAGGTGGCTAAATAAACTAGCATCTTACTATTACAGTTGCCTTTACAGAAGGTTACCTTACTCTTAAGACCATTGGTCAGTATTATGCTCTCAGCCTGGTTAATGTATTTACATTGTCGACAACTGCCACACTTAGTTGTACCTTTCTTAACTTTTTTATCAAAATTGCTTCTATCTCTCTCAAATAGCCTTTTAAAATTCATGCCAGTTTTATAAGTCAATAATGGTTTATTCCCCACGATGTCATGGATTTCTTTATTGGTCTTTAAAATAGACCAATTTTCCTCTAAAATTCTAGTAAAAATGTCTGAAAATTCATTATACTCTATAATACATGCTTTCGAAAAATCATTAGTATTGGTATTTGAATATTCTTTGTGGGTTAACTTTTGTCCTAGCAAGGGCTTATATTTCATACCCCATCCAGTATAAACCTCATCCAATATTTCACCAACTAATTCCCTAGGATAACCTCTTTCTACAAATATTTTCATCAAGAATCTAAACTCATCCAATAAGTCATCCCGTTCAGAGGTCATTCTTGCAATCCTTACAGCCTGTCCTTTGATGACACTTCTCTTTTGGTGAAATGGGTGTAGGCTATTATAGTGTAGGTAAGAATTGCACAACGTTTCTTTACGAAAAACATTTGACTTGAAACCTTCTTCCTTTTTACTTAAAATAATATCCAGGTAACTAATACTCTGGTCCTGAACTTCATAGGTAAACAACAAAAAATTAGTAGTTCCATTAATGTATTTCATAAATTCCTCCAACTTGTTTTCATGATCATCCTCCCAAATAAGGAAGATGTCGTCCAGAAACCTGAGATATACCTTAATGTTTTTCCTAAATGTACTTGGAAAAATATATTTTTCCTCCCAACCAAGGAGGACAAGATTTGCATATATGGGGGCACAAGCTGCCCCCATAGCTACTCCAGTCAATTGCCTATAATATTTTCCCAAGAAGGTTATAAAATTATTGTCCAATACTGTTTCTGTCATTTCCAATAGTAATAATTTAGTATCTGTGGAAGCCTCTAAATATTTATAAACAACATTCTCAAAATATTCAAATCCTTCAACCCTGGGAATGCAAGTAAAAAGATCCCTGACGTCCACAGTGACCAATTTACAAGTATCAGACCAGGTCTCCTTTTTACCTAAAGTTTAGTTACAAGAAACATGTTCAAGGTGATTTAGTTTAAGTTTTATTTTAGTAAAATGTATTGTATTGATTTTATCCAATTTAATATAATAAATAATTTATGTAGTAATAGTATTACATTTTAATATAAATATATATTTCATTGTTATTAATATGCACAGTAGCACTTTAATAGGAGGTTTTGAGAAAGGAAAGTAACCTACCAAAGGGTTAAATTTGGTCCAGACAAGTCATCAGATGTAATTATTATGTATGTAATTTTATTGAATGATTTATTTAATTTGTTAATTATTGAATAATTGCACGATTAAGAATAGTATAAAACTGTGAGGCACTGAATATTAAGTATTCTGATGAAATCTGCTTAGGGCAGATGAAAGCGCTCAATCTGGTGGATTTAATTTTGCAATAAAGACTGACGGTTTGTTTGTATGGAGTCCGGATTTTTTCATACTTGTAACAAGCACCATGCACAAGGAGCATTTAAAACCAAGCAAGGAAGTTTTCCTATACCACCATACCCGTTCCATACTATTTGTATGGATTTCATAGAATTGAATAAATGTGAAGGGAAGAAGTTTTGTTTAGTTATTGTAGACATGTTTTCTAAATGGGTAGAAGCTTTTCCAACCAAAAACCCGGATGCAGCAACAGTGGCAAAGCCCTGATAAAAGAAGTAATCCCTAGATTTGGCATTCCGGAGAGGATTTATAGTGACAATGGCACACATTTTGTGAATCAGACGATTCACCAGCTTGGGAGATTTTTTGGTATCTCCTTAAAGAACCATTGTGCCTACCACCCACAGTCAGCAGGACTGGTGGAAAGGTACAATGGTACCCTAAAAAGTAAACTTAGGAAGCTAGTAGAGGAGACCCAAAAGAATTGGATATACTGTCTGCCTTTAGCACTGCTGAGTATGAGAACGGTTCCAAATGTAAAGGGTTTGACTCCCTTTGAAATGTTTTTTGGGAGAGCATATTATGTGCCTCAGTGGAAAGCTCTCATGCCTGCAGAGCAAGAGGCTGACAGTTCGTTAGCAGAATATATGAAGAAATTGTTAACGAATAAGTCTGTTTTGCAGTTTAAATCTTTTACAGATAAGGAACAGACCAGACCGGTGGAAGCAGTCATGGACCCAGGAAGTTGGGTCTGGCTGAAAGTGACGAAAAGGAAAAACTGGGCGAGTCCAAAGTGGGAAGGTCCGTACCAGGTTCTGTTGGCAACACCTACTGCAGTCAGAGTAGCTGAGAGGACGTCCTGGGTTCATTTGACGCATTGTAAACCGGTAAAGAACTTTCAACTTGATAAAAACTTTGAGACTGATACACAACCAGACCGAGATGGCCAAAAGCAAAGCGAATAGAAGTTTAGATCAACCCCAGAGATGTTGCATAATCATTTTGTTGTGTGTACATTTATTAACTGTAATTGTGACAATTTTACTCTTGCTGCGGTTCATCCTACACACAACCACACAAGTGAAAGTGGGAAGGCGTGATGAAATGTCTATAGACTGGCATCCAAATTTTAACACATACCTGGCCATGAAACGTGTGTATGCAGAGACTATGAACATTTCAAATTGCTGGGTTTGTACAGCTATACCAACAGCATATGGAGAACAGATAATGTCCGCTGTCCCTTTGGGGATAAATGAGACTTGGGAGAATTTACTTTTCGACTCAGGAACTGTGAAATCACAAGACAAAATAGCATTATTTTTACCTGTTACACAAAAGGGAATTGTGTGCTTTTTTAAAAACGATACCCTCCAAGTAGGATGGAGTAATTGTAATATTACGATATCCTACAAGTGTTACATTGAAGTTAAAAGTGGAGGTACTGTTTGTAATACTAACTATGATTCATATTTGGGCACAATGAAAACAACATTGAATGAAGTATGGCAAAACCCTGTTTTGTTTAAACAATTGTCAGTTATAGATCAGAAAATGTTTCATGCAGGGCTGATGCGTATTAGTACTAAAGTAGAAAACTGTTATTTTATTTGTGGGAAAAAGGCATATAAATGGTTACCTGAGAATTGGTCCAGCAGTTGTTTTTTGGGTTATCTGGTTCCAGCAATAAGACATACTGCAGAATTACCTTTGGGTAAGATACGAAACGTAAGGGAAACAGCTCGAAAATCTGAAGGTCCAGTTAAGAAACCTGTGAATCCAGTTGGGAAGATCGAAGCTGGTTGGAAAGACCATAATTCAGTAAAAAGACAAAAGTGAATTGACTCATATGGACTTGGGTGACAGTGTTATATCCTGGGCAGGAATACTACCAGCCTATGGAGCAGTCAAATCGATCTGGGAGCTGAGGAAGTTGTCGAAACTTCTCAAAATAATGAGTAATGCAACTTTTTCCGCCCTAGAATTGGTGACTGATGAACTAAATGCAATGAGAACTGTTGTGCTACAAAATCGGATGGCTCTTGACTTCACCCTACCGGCGAGAGGTGGTACGTGCGCGCTTATCAAAGAAGAATGCTGCGCTTTCATCCCTGACAATCGCCATGAGATAAATAATCACCTAGAGGTAATTCAGCAAGTATCAGCCATGACTGAACCAGGCCCAAACCCACTGACGGACTTCTTCCAGAATCTGTTTGGGGGTTGGGGTGCCATCCTAATGAACATTCTAATTGCTATTTGTGTGGGTATACTCCTAATAGGAGCATGTGTTTGCTGTGGAATTCCCTGCATGAAAAGATTAATCAAAGATTTTGTTGATGTATCTGTTACTGAAACTTTCTACCAAGATATTGAAATTGAAAGATTGATTTCAGATGACGCTTTTTCTGAAGTATAGATTAAATGACTCACCTAGCTGAAAATCCTGAGTGGGAAAGGCTACAAGATGAAATGACACTATGCATACTTCAAAATAGAATAAAAAGTATTAATAGGGGGAAAATGTTAGAAAAATATGTATTTAAATATATGTGAAATGCTAGTTTAAAAGCAAGGTAGTTTATAATGCATTTTTATTCTATTAATCATATAACAGAAGGGATAAATTCATGTGTAAATGCAAGTAGCTTCTGAAATTGCAGTGTGCTTTGACCCCTGACCCTGGCAGCTGCCAGCTCAGCAAGCTTAATGTTATGCTTTTCATAAGTGATTATCTGCTGGGTCAGGAAATTAAAATGTGTAAATCTTCTGCTTCTTCCTGATAAGATAACTTGTCCTTGTAAATAATTAAATCTTCCTTTCCTGATGTAGTAACTTGTCCCTGAAAGATAAAAACACAGCTGGTGGGAAAATGAAACAGTGAAGAAAGAGGTGAATTTAAAGTCTGAATCTGCTATTGTATTCGAACTGATATGAGACCTTTAAGAAGTAACTTTACAGAAAGACATTATGACTGGCCAGCTGGATAGCAAGGCCGTATTGTATCTAAAGGAAAAGTTTTTTTTAAATGTACTGCATCAGCATTATTAGATGAATAGAATACTGTTAGTAAAAGTGATGTAGATGCCTTGTGACTAACTACGTCAGTAAGGTGGGCATAACTTGAATGCAAACACTATCAAATATTCTGTACTTCCTGCATCATGTCAGACAAAATTCTGTACTTGTATGGTTTTTTGCCTCCTGGTGTACACTAGTAAACTTTTGAATCTGAACCTCCTGTGTATTGAATTCTGATTTTTTATTTAACAAAGACATATGGTTCTAGGTGATCTGTGGTGCATATTAAAGTTTTTTTATCTATCCTGAACAAAAACTTTGAGGAAAAAAAACAATTTTGACACTGTCTTAATCATCAGCTTTTCTCAACCATCCTTTCAACACACCCTCATTTTTCAATTCTATATTGTTGTAATGGCAGGATAAATACATGAATTAAACAGAGAATCTTGGGGGGGGGGGCTGCTAGCCCCCAAGAAGATAATGTTCCAAGTACATCTTTTGAGCTTTTTTACAATCTTATTTGGTATAGAGGATTAAACATATGATCTGTTAATGATATGAATCCTGTAGTTTGGAGTCTGATTACTTTAGCCTGCATCTGTCTGCTGTGTAATTCAGAGTATGATCTGTTAATGATATGCTTCCTGTAGTTTAGCATCTGATTACTTTAGCCTGCATCTGTCTGCTGTGTAATTCAGAGAAAATGAGTTAAATATGGACAATGACCCATGGCAAGTGAGAAACTGTGATGGTGTCTTCAAGGGTCCCCTTGACAATATGTCTAGTACCTACCTATGGATCTCTTGATCTAGTGATGGCCTGAACATAAATCATAAGTATGGAAAGAAATGTATTTTCCCATGCTGTCTTGCTCACTAGTTTTTTCCTTCATACTTTCAACATATCAAATCAAGCCAAAGCTATACTGCAATAACTGTAGATGAAACGTCTGAATTAAGTATGGCGTTTAGGGCCATATGATTCTAGATGCCAGAACTAATTTTCAAAGTTTTTTCAACCTTTTGATACAGTGGCAGTGTAAATAAATATAAGTAAGGAAACAATCTTTTTTTTCTTTTTAAGGAAGAAATATGCCCTCCATTCCGTGTTGATAGCTATCAAAGCTGTAGTTCCAAATTTCTTGAGAAGATAAATGCTTAAAAGGATACATAAATCATTATTTGCAAATAGTATCTGCCTCCCTTCTCCACATCCCCAAATAAAAATAAGAAATTGATAGAACACATCCACAATAATGTAGTTCATGATATTGCTCTCATACAAATGCACAACTTGCCTCCTCATGCATGACCCTTAAAAGATAGAACACATCCACAGTAATGGATTTCATGATGTTGCTCTCATATAAATGCACATCTTACCTCCCCATGCATGACCCTTAAAAGATAGCCACTTGATTTCTACCAGTCTGAAGTAAAACAGGGGTGACAGTTAACAACAAATGGTCACAATAATATATTTAACCTTGCTGCTGTCAAACATATATACACAGTTGCCTCCTTACCCCTTCCCCAAAAAGATAACCAGATGTATATATATATATATATATATATATATATATATATATATACACACACACAGATCCAGATACAGCACTAGGTGACCTAGGCAGTCACCTAGAGGTCTCTGGCAGGGGGGGATGCTGACACAATATTTAGTTTTTAATTAAAAAATTAAATTACGTCTTTTTTAAGGGTGTTCTTATTTAAGAATGCCCTCTGTGCCTGTGCCCAGATTTCCATTCCTGCATGCATTGATGCACACACATTACTGTTGCTTCTTCTTTCCACATATGAAATTTTAAACTCACTTGTTCATGAGATGTACGTTTCTGCTGCTTCTTCTGTCCGTGAAATTATGGAATGAATGTGGTAGGTAAGGAAAGTGTGTGTTTGTGTGTGTGTATGTTGGGTCTGTGTGTAAAGTGAACTAGTTAGTGATGACAGGTTAGTTAATTTTCTCAGGCTCAAGCCCTGTACCTTTGTTTTAGAATCCTCTACCAACAGAGAGAGCAAGATGGCTGCTGTTCTATAGAGAGTGCTGAAACCCAGTAGAGCACCTTACCCGAACATTTTACATAAAATATAAGGGAGATAAAATTCTCTATTTCACCAAATACATGGTACAGGCATAGGAGCAACTTACGGTACGAACTGGAATAAGAAATAAATCTGGAGCCTCGCTAAAAAGACAGGATTTCTGCAGATAGCTGTAAGGGTCTCTGCCACATGTGAACTTTGCGCTGAATACTGCTAGGCCGAGGTAATCCTAAATTACAACACAGAAGAACTTCTACCAAATACAGTAAGTCTGATCAAACAAAATGCCTAATGATCAGGAATCTATGGAAAGCCAGACTACGAAATCAAAATTTACTACAATAAACTCGCCTGAAAAGGATACAACATCTAAAAGAGCCAGAACTAGCAAAGCTGTGGAATCTAGTAAAAATGCAAATTCAAATAAAAACAAGTCAGAAAACTCCAACCTCGAAGACTTGAAAGTAGCTTTGCAACCCATTCAGGAAGCTATACAAAACCTATCAACTCAAATTAATGCAATTGGCTCATCTACAGATAAAATACTTACAAGACTGGACAAAATAGAATCTAAAATAATGGATCACGACATTCAAATAGAAAGCATCCAAAAGGAGTCAAATACCAACAAAAATGATATTCAGGAAATACAAGCAAAAATCCTTGATCTCAAAGCCAGATCTAGACGGAACAACTTAATTATAAGGGGCATCCCTGAAAATGTAGATCAAAATAAGCTGCTGAACACACTGGCAGAAATCTTTGCCCTATTCCTAGGAAATTATTTAGAAGCTAACCAAATCACTATTGAGAGAGCACATAGGGCTCTTAGACCATCACCAGTTGTAACTTGACCAAGAATTGTATATGCCAAGATCCTTAGCTTTCTTCATATTAACAAAATATTACTTGCTGCCAAAACAAAAAAATCTGTGGTTTGGAATGGCATGAGCATTACCATTGCTCAAGATCTACCATATCAAATTAAACTAGAGAGACAAAAGCTTGCCCCTTACTGTTCTTTCCTCATAACAAAACAAATCAGATTCCAAATGAAGTTCCCCAATACACTTACCTTTACAATGCAAGACCACAGATACTCATGCAACAACAAGGAAGAAGCAGCTACGACGTTTCCTAAAGTATTTAAAACAAACCCAGGAAAAAATGCGTTTTAAAACCCAATAAATGCTAGTTATGCTCTCACTGCCACAAGTAAAAAGAAAAGAAGATCCTTCCACATAATCTAGATTACCTGCTTTGTATAACGTGCTTCTGCTAAGCTTCTTTTTCCTCTGATGATTTCTGACCGAGGGGCCCTGCTTTTTGCATCCGAAATCAAGTGCTGGTTCCTGGGTATGATCTTCACATAATCATTGGTCTAAAATAGAAGCTCCAGCTCCCAACAGGCTAGGTTGTCAACACTAACCTTGTGTGAAGGCTGAATTCCCAAGGTGCAATGCTTCCTTAAAGCTACAGAGCCCAACTCTACACAGTCCTGCACCGAAGGAGAATAAAAATGAAAGTGAAGAGTAAAAACAACTCAAGCAACCAGAGGATACAGCAAAACTTCATGGAGGAAGCAGGCTCACACTAATATGGACAAAATACTGGATATCTCACTATACAAAGGTACTTTAAAAACTACATGGTGACTGTAAAATAGGATAGGATGCTGAAGAAATCTAAGGGCTTAATATATTTAACGTTGTACTGTTTAAAGGGCAAACAGTGGAAATGCATAATATAGGTGGATCTTATGTCTGGTTGCATATTAGTCTCTGTTTATTCAGCTTAAAAAAAGGAGGCATTTTTTTTTTCTTTTTTTTTTTTTTACATAGACATTAAGAGAGCAACTTGTGGATTATGGTCACAACCAGATGGGTTTTATCTATAGTACAAGCCATAAAAAAGAAGGGGAAGGAAAAGAAAAAAAGAAAAAAAAATGTTATTTATGCAGTTTTGATGAAAATATCTTGTTTCAAAATACTTTAGCATTGTTCAAACCCTGTATGAATACAGAGTCCGAGAAAGGAGTTCTAGTTAAATTAAGGGTTCATCAAAATACAGGATATAATGTTTTCTACATGAATGTAAATATATAGTTAACTTAGCAATTGTCTCACTTTACTTTCAATCTGTGCTCTGCATGATGTTTCAAGCTACGGTACTAGGGATAGAATAAGTTTCTATGCTCTGCTGGTATTGGTTTAACGAACTGGGATACTGGATGAATAGGGATACCCCATGGTTAAACCCTAAAAAGAATTTCTATAGTCTCTATCTAACAATTGTGCTTCTAATAAGAACTGGTATCCCAATCTCTTCCAGGGGGACAGAGGTAGTGGTTAGGCACTGGGATAAAGCTGGAAGAGTTTCTCATCTATATCTAATAATGTATGTATGTGTTTGGGGTCCTGCAGTGATACAGTTATTTAACAGTACAGTACATAGCTTCCGATTTGGTATTCAAGTTCTAAAGAAAAGATGTTGAAGTTAGCCTCATGGAATGTTAAAGGTTTACAAACAGATAATAAGAAAAAACTTTTCATGCATCTTGTCTATAAATCCAATCTAGACTTTATAATGATACAAGAAACACACCTACTAAAGGAGCAGTGGGTTCACACGGCAAATAAAAAATGGATGAAATCCATTATAGCAGCTGGTAATAACACCAATAAAGCAGGAGTTGCCATCATTATTAAAAATTTGTTCCAATACAATATTTTAAGACAAGATTCAGACCCAGAAGGCAGATGGTGTTATTTTATAACCAAAATTGACAAAGTAGACAAACCAATCTTGATAGTAAATGTATATGCCCCTTGCTCCTCTCAACACAAATTTATTATGGGCATCTATAACTTAAACTCCTTCCCAGAACACTACTACATCCTAGGGGGGGACTGGAACTCTATTCAAGACCCAAATATAGATAGAACAAACATAAAAACTAAATTTAACTCACAGGCCACTACTGCCCTTTTCGAAATCAAAAATGATTTTAGACTTAGCGACCCACACCTCATTACCGTCCCTCACACAAATAGTAAAGGTTTTATCTTCTTTTCACAGTGTCATAAAACTTGGTCCAGACTGGATTTCTTCTTAGTCTCGGACACCCTATTACAATTTAAACTTTCACTTGACACAGAACCCAGATCTCTATCGGATCACTCAAAAATCACCCTTACAATAGATTGGGCACATTGCAACTCACGGCATAACAATAATAGACTCTGGCACTTGAACCCTAACTTATTAGAAAAACAAGATATTAGAAAAGAAATTGACTTACTACTGGACCAATGCATTTTAGCTATTGTAGATAACACCTTTCCGCTCGATATAACTTGGGCTACCACCAAGGTATTAATTAGAGGGATGTTAATCAATAAACACGCTTTCTATAAGAAAAATATTTTCACCAAAGAAAAAAGTATTAAGGATGAAATATCTAAACTTGAGCTTAGGCTGCAGCAGTCTTATTCCGTGGAGGTAGAGAACTCCATTAATCAACTTCAAGCTAAGTTACTAGCACTACAAGCAGAAAACCTATCATTTCAAGAAATAAAAAAACCTAGCCAATTACTCACAGTGGGCCCAACTCCCCTCTAGATTCTTGGCAAGACTGTTGAATCAACATAAACCTAATCCACATATCTCGGAACTTATTTTTCAGCAAAACAGTTACTCTAACTCACAAGATATAGTTAAGGTCTTCGAGAGCATATATGAAGATGTGTACAACCCTACCCCCAAAACATTCAATGAACAGGAACTACTTTTATTTATTAATGAACTAATCTTCCCCAGGCTAGAGGTACAACAACAAACTTCTCTATCAGCTGAACTTACACATGTGGACATCAAAACTATAATGAATAACCTCAAAAATAATAAGGCGCCTGGTCCTGATGGTTTCTCAGCCGAGTTCTACAAATGCTTTAGTTCTAAGATGTCGATCATACTACATCACCTATATAATCACATAATACAAGAGGGTATCTCTGACCCGCACCTAAATGCATCCAGAACCATATTAATACCTAAACCAAACAAGGACATGACCAACCCTAATAATTACAGGCCCATTTCTATTATTAATTTGGATATGAGAATTATGGCAGCAATTTTGGCTAATAGAACTAAGACTATAATTACAAAAATTATTTCCCCAGAACAATCCGGGTTTATCAATCAGAGACAAACAGCTGATTAAACTCTAACTCTTGAAGCAATGATATCTTTATCCCTAAAGAAACAAACACCTATCTACACCTTAGCTATAGACGCTTCTAAAGCATTTGATAGAATCAATAAGTCATTTCTGACCTTGATTCTGCAAAACTTTAACTTTCCTACACAGTTTATTCACTATATAAACACTTTACACAACAGAGCATATACCACTCTACAAATTAATAAACTTAGCTCCAAAAAAATAAATATTAACAATGGGATTAGACAAGGATGCCCCCTATCACCTTTCCTATTCAACCTATATATTGAGCCCTTATTCTTACTAATAAAACAAAGAACATTTCATAATATACCCCTCATTTTTAACACTGAAATTTCTCTATCAGCGTACGCAGACGACTTAAATATATATTATTCTCTTCCCAACACGGATCTTTACAAAATCAATAATTCGATAGAATTATTTTCAAAGTTTGCAAACTATAAGGTAAACTTGGATAAGACAACAATATTCCCGATTAATAACTACGCTCAATTCCCAACTACAGGTACTATACCTAATATTAAAGTCAGTGACCACATACAATACCTAGGAATAGCATTCTATACCGATGCACATAATTACTATCAGGACAATGTGATTAAAACATGGAACACCATACAAAAAGACTTGGTAAGATGGACACAATTGAAACTCCCCCTTCTCTCTACAGTAGCCATCATTAAAATGAATATCCTCCCCAGAATACTTTTTATATTTAACGCAACCAATACACTGATCCACAATAAAGTCTTCAATAACATCCAATCAACCCTCTCAAAATTTGTCTGGCATCCAAGACCCAGCAGGATAAGTTATCAAAAACTTATATACCCAAAGGACAAAGGTGGGGTGGGCTTGCCTGACTTTAAACTGTATTACGAAATTACCAAAGGTAGTAGACTAATTAATATTGCAAATTACAGGGAACAAATCAATATGTGGTGCCCAACCTGGTTGAAATTATATCATAACTATGTTAAAACATTACAATTTAATCCCAAGGCCCTCCTATTTCTAAAGGGAATATCCAGAAGAAGATACAAAATACAAAACGACATATGGGAACAAATTAAAATAACACAAAATCTCTTCCAATCGCTAAATCTATTAACTGCTTTTTATACTTTCCAACCATTACACCTAAACCCCAATATTCAACTAAATGAAAAGATGATTGACCTGAATTCATACCCACTACTGAAAGAAAAGACAGTTTTAGACATTTATCTACTTAGGCAGGAATCTATAACTAATATTAGAAACAAATTTAATCTCCCGTTTAAATATACAATTATGATAAGACAACTGAAAGAAGTATGTTACAGATTTTGGAAGGATACTGACATCCCAGATCAACATATAGATACATGTAGAACACTTTGGGATATGATGACACGGAAAAAAAAAATGATCTCAAATACCTATAAATTCATTATCTCACTTAGACACACAAAAGAAGCTATCCACTCCAATTACTGGACAAAACAAGACCCTACAATTACCTTCAAGATAATTGCACAGGCAATTCAGAAATTTTCCAAAGACATTCTCCTTCAGAAGCTCAGATATACTCAACTTATGATCCTAAACAACGCATATTTTACACCCACTATATTAAATAAAATGTACAAAGAACTCCCACCTTTTTGCCAATTCTGCCCCTCCAAAGAAGCTGATATTATTCATATATTTTGGAGCTGTAACTGTACATACAAACCTTGGTGTGCCTTAAGAGTCAAATTAGAGAAAATGGGCTATAAAAAATCAACCTTATCCTGGAAATTTGCCCTCCTATAGGAATGAAGAATAATCACATGCACATTCTAGTTACAACATTTATGCTTATAAAATACTACATCACATTAAATTGGAAAGACAGGTCCAAAATAACATGGGATGGATTCAAGCAAACAGCTAGTAAACAACTCCTGGCTCATAAATATTTATGGTATTCCATGAGGAAAAAAAGGTCCCAGAAGGACACTTGGAAAATGATATTTGAACTCATTCTGACATGATTGTAACGCATATTTCTGTATGCTGCATAGCTTGATATAGATGAGAACTGTATATAGGTTATCTAATGTATATAGGTTTTATGTTTGTAGGTCTGTATATTGTATGTTATTGTTTTATTCTCTGTTATATCGTTTTCTTGTCTTCATTTGGTTTTGATATAACCCTAATTAAAAAAAAAAAGAATCCTCTACCAACAGCCAGACTGCTCAAAAATGAGAGTTTCAGTGCATTTTCAAGTAATTGTGAATCAAGAAATTGTGAGTTTCAGTGCATTTCCAATGAACTGTGAGCTTCAAGGACATGCTGTTCATGCAAAGTATGTTGTTAATGTGCAACTACTTTGTTTAGCAAATGACCATCTCTGTTTGTGCTATAGAATTAGAAAGCAATGTTAATAGCACAGCAGGTAACATAACATACTTGCTTTTCTTATAGAACGCTGTGTGTTCTACTCCATCATCATTTAAAGGTATTGCTGATACTGTGGTGTACTTCAAGGTGGGATGGGGGTGCTGCACTCCTGAGTGTGCCCTCCTTTGGATAAGATGCCTAGTAATTATGAACCTGTTGTCAGTTTGCCATCCATTCCCTATTACAGTACTAAGAGCTTACCATTTTTTTAATGTAACCTTGGCAATTTATTCTTCAAGGGTGGCAGGGACTGAATTTGTAGATGAAACACTGAAATATAAAGTAATTTACTAGCAGCAACCTGTTCATTACTTATTCAGATTATTTTTACTTCTGCAGAGATTGTGCAAATTGACTAATATTGGTGGACTGTAATGACAGACGTTTAACTGGCCTTTTATGGTTGAAATGTTCAGAAATATGCAGTTTTGTTTCATTGCTTTCTGCAAAAATGTTCAAAACTACAAATTCAAAACAACAAGTGGTGCTGCATTATACAAGAAATATAATTTAATACAATTAGAAAGCTGAATCAAAGAACACGTGCATGTATGTATGGTCCTAAATTGTGTGCAAGGAGCCTATGGTTTGAAAACAGTCCAAAGGTAAACTTAATCTGTCACTGGTCGGATGCATTTTCTTTGAATGTTTTAATACAACTTCAATGAATGTGACTTTTAAGGGTAGAGAAATTTACTGTTCAAGCTAATTCTGTTTTTATTGTGAGACTATACTGTTTTGTTTAGCAAATGGCTATCACTGTTTTTGCTATAAAATTTGAAATAAACATTTTAAGTCAAATCCAAATATCTGTAATCATTGTGGAAGAAAATAGCATGCACGTTGACAGGTTTGAACAATGTTTATGGTAACTAGGGAGAAACAGCCAAGTAATGGGACACTGGAATGGCTACTGCTGGGGGTGGTGGGGCTATGTGTGTGGGGGAAGGCCCAATCCATTACCTTGCCTGGGGCCCCATTTGACCATGATCCAGCTACGTGTACATCTCTCACATTTCTAAAGAAAGTGAAAAAATAGTAAACAAAATAAAAGTGTGACCTGCTACCATGAAACAAGCTATATCAATCCTCTGTGCACACCTCTGATGTTTGATTCTGAGAAAGATTAAATAAATAATGACCACATGGCCTTCATCAGTTCCTGCAGAAGTTACAGCAACCTTTTTCCACACCTCTGAGAATGGCCAGTTTTAGACTTTCTGGGGCCAAGAACAGAGGCTAAGGATTGCCACCCATGCAAAACCTGTATAAGAATCCCCTTTTGTATCACTGAAGGGATGATGCTGCCAGGATCCCAAAGGCTCCTGAAATCTAGATATACTGTGATGTATTTCATGCCTTAATTTGTGAAAGATCACTACTTGTTAACTGTTCTTTTTACTGCACATTTCAATACACCTCTGGGCAGGCTAGTTTAATTAAATCATTACAGCCAAGTGACGCCTCCAAGTGCTTCTTGTTACATCCTGCTGATGCCTCTAGACATCAAATGTTGCTTGTTCATATTTGCATTAATAATTTTAAAACCCTATTACATAAAAGTATTAAAACATTTAATCTTAAAGCTTATACAATGGCAACACAACTGTATTGATATTTGATCTCTGTCTGTTGCAGGTAAAGTGATATTAATTATGTAATATTTATGTTGTCATAAATTTCATGAATTTTCTATGTATCTAAGCAACCAAGCAGCACAGGCAGAAATGCTTAGCTTCATATGAATGCTCCAGCTGGAGGAACAAAATGCTGCTGACAGTGTGTGTGAAAGTTGAGTGTTTGCTGATATATTTAACGTTGTTTACAAATTAGTATACCTTTAATAGTTACTGTGTTTATTGTGATTTATAAAATCCAGTTTAAGACCTAGAGCCTAAAGGCTGCTGCCTGTATAAAAATTGTGCTGAAGAGTTTGCTTTTTATGCTTCTTTATTATACAGTGACCCCCATTAATATTCCAAAATGTGCACGCTGGTTGGCCAGCGTGCCCATTGCAAATCCCACAATATACGAATGGAAAAAAGGTCCGGTCACCCAGACTTTTTTCCGTTGGTATAAAGTCCTCAAAATAATTTTTTAAACAAATAAAAATTAAAACACGGAGCAACAGACACTTGCTTATCTCAGTTGCTTCCGTTTTGAAAGCATTAATGTACTGGGTATGCATGGGACGCAAGTCCCATATGCATGCGCAGTACATCAAAACAAGGAAGCAGTGTACTACAACCAGCGGAAGAGCAGTAATGCACCATTATACAAAGACATTATTTAAGAAAAGTAAATATTTTTTTTTCTTAAATGTCATTGTATAATAGCAATAATCGACTTCATGTTTGTGGTATATTGAAGATTTACCCACGGTTGGCTTTATTTAATCCCTCGGGCTTCGCCCTCATGATTAAACCACACCAACTGTGGGTAAATCTTCAATATACCACACCATGTCATCGGTTATTGCTTTAGTAACCACTATGGAGAGGAACATTTGTTTGTAATGTAAGAACATAATTTGATTCTACCGAAAGCTTAGGTTTCACCATTGGAAATAACACTGCAAACTTCCAGAGCTCCATTGGAGGAAATGAGTTAAGCAGGAGATCTTTTGTGAGTAAGGCCTTTTATGGATGTACTGCTCTGAAATGAGACAAGGTAAACACACACACACACACACACACACACACACACACACACACACACACACACACACACACACACACACACATATTTATATATCGCGGACAATAACTATTTATGTGCCCCCCCAACACTCATACTCACACTGCATGTTTGCCTAAAGGAAAACTGAAAAAAACACCAATTCACCTACCACATTTTGGTGGGTTGTGGAGAGAAAACCAGAGCACCTTGAAGAAACCCACACTGGGACAGGCAAGAACTGAAGGTTCCACACAGAAAGAACCATAAACCGGAAACACAGCTAAAAAAACAAATGCTGTGAGAAGGTAACACTACTTACTGTGCCTATGATCCTCAAATTTTTGACAAAAATTTTAGGCTATAAACTAATACAGGATGAATGTGACTGGCAAAAACCAATAAATAATAATTTATAATTAATAAAACATACTAGACCTAGCCCATCGCTTTACCGTGGATTTTTCTTATTTCATCAATGTTCAAAGTTTTACAGAGAGGCAGTTGGTATAATTGTTTTCTTCTTAATATTGCACATCACTCTAGCAGTGGTACATCATCCTCTTAGCCAATTCTGCCCTCAAACTACTGATGCTCCCACACCTATTCAGTTCCTTCTGCTTATTAATAATACATTGATTGGTGTCTATCACTCCTCCCTGACACACACTCTGGATGTTCTGCCACACAAAATAAGCTATCCTTCCAAAACAGAACCAGAAGTATTATATGAAGCTTTTATCATAATTTTTGTAGCTCCCCAAGAGAATTAATATAAAATGACTGAGCAATAAAATCCTGTAATTAAAAAAAGAAACAGTATTTTGACTAAACTGCACTTAAAGTAAACTTCTCCCAAGGATGTGGTTTCCTTTTTGGTGGATTAAGTTATAGAGGGATGCCAGTTATGCATTTCTGAGAGTTTAGTATTTCATAAAAATATAGTTTTGGTCTTTTCATTTCAAGGTTTTGTGATTTGAACTTTTAGAGTTAGCACTCCCTTCTTTCAGTGTTCATTTTTTTCTTGGCCTCTATAGCACAAGAACTTGCCAAAGTGCATACTACTTGTTAAGGTTTATATTTTGACATTTTCCACTGTATGTTTTCTTAAGCAGTCTTCCGTTTTGCTCAGAGCTTATGCAAATTTGTCATAAATTAACTTATCCTGTACTAAATTATATTAACCTATGACCCCCCCGCCCATGTTCTTCTTACTAATTCTAACCTAGCATCATCCATAAATTCCCTTTCGGTAGTGCTACAACTATTCAGGCATATTGCATTTGAATATGTGGTAAGGTTTAGTGAATGGATCACAAAAGGAAACCAGTTTCTTCCTTTTGGGATTTTCTTTTCTTCCTTTTGGGATTTTATTTTACAATTTTTTTTTTTGTATGTCAATTTTCAAAAGGAAAACATGGGAGATAGAAAAGCAGACCAATCTAAGAAGGAATATTGGTTGGCATACAAAGAGTTTAAGAGTAGAGCTGCAATAAAAGACATCGGAGGCACTCTATCATCTTCTGGAAATTGAATCGGTAGAGGGTACAAAGAAACTCTATCATGTTGCAAGGCAAAAACAGAAAAATAAAGAAGATAGTCAGACACCCTTCATGAGGGATGAGAGCAACAACATTCTCACCAGTCCACAGGGCATCAGACAGATGAAAGGAATAGTTCAAACAGCTTCTGAATGTAGAAAACTCCACAAAAGCTGTACTTGCCCAGATACAGCCTAAATGAGAGACGGGGAGGAGCCCAACCTAGAAGAAGTAAGAACAGCACTAAGGAAAATTAAGTCAGAGAAAACATCAGACTCAGATGAGGTCACAGTAGATATGATAAAGATGTTTTGTGAGATAGAGGACAAATGGCTCCTGAGGATACTCATAGCAGTGTGGAGAGAAAGGCGTATCCCGGATAACCGGAGAATAAGCATACTCGTGCCAGTGAACAAAGGGGACACTCACAACTGTGGGCAGTACAGGGGTGGCAAACTCATGTCACACTGCATGAAAGTTGTGAAGAAGGTGACTGATAAATACACAGAGTAATACAAAATAAAATGGGAGAAGAATCATTTATATTTAAATCAAGATGCCCCACAACCAAAACAATGTTTGCATTGAGACAGTTGAGAAGAAGCTGGAAATGAGGAAAGAGTCAAACTGGGCATTTGCAGACTTAGAAAAAGCATATGACAAGGTCCCAATAAAGCTGATGTGGGCAGTCCAGAGCTGGTCTGAAGTCCCAGAAATATTGGTAGGATTAGTTCAGGCTATGTACAAGTTTCCAGTGACTCAAATATGAATATTGTTAGGTCTTGCAGAGCAGTTCAAACCAACACTGGGTCTTCATCAGGGTTCAGTTCTCAGCCCACTGCTGTTCATACCGGTGATGGACTGCATTAGGTTAGACGGGAAAGCTCAGCAACATTGCTGTAAGCAGACAATGTGACCTAACAAGCAAATAAATTCTGAGCAAAAACTTTAGCAAAAGGATTGGGGAAAGGAATGCAAAACTGAAGATGCAGTTAAGGCAGTTGTAATGGGGGAAATCAGAACAAGCTGAGAATTGACAGAGAAGGAAAGATAGTGGAACAGGTTAACATTTTCAAGTACATAGGAGACATACCTCTAAATTGTCTAGATTTTTGTCTCATATTTTTGGTCTGTTCCACATAAAAATGTGTTTTTCTGGCACATCACTGAAGACTGAAGTCACTTAGTAATGACATACATTTGAGTTTCAGATTTCGTATCACTCAAAAAATACATGTGAACACAAATCCTGTTATTTTAGCAACTTTCTAAGTTTATAAACGGAATATTTAAAATCTGTCCCTATGTTGGGCCTTTGTCTCCTCCTTATTACAGGCTTTGTCCAGATTCTTTGTACTAAGAGGTTAAGAGGTATGCTGGGAGGAGTAGTTGAGGAAAAGGGTAGTCTGAATGATGTGGTCAAAGCTAGCATCAGAGGGGCTGCAGTCAACTCTCAAAGTGTATCAGTGGTAGCGTTTGACAGAAAAATGCCAATTAATCTGAAAAGTCAGGTGTACAGAGAAGTGGAGTGAGTGCTACTACTATATGATACAGTAACCTGGGTAGTAAAGGCAGAGCAGCTGAGGAAGCTAGAAGTAATGGAGATGAATTGCCATTTTCAGCAGAGGCCCAGGGAGAACAGCTCCACATTACAATACATTACATGAGAGTAAAAATAAGTAGAACATACATACATATGGCATATATACACATCGGGACAACATGCTGGTGATTAACAAACATACATATATCATATACACATACAACAGGACATCATGCTAGTGATTAACATTTCTTACAGTAGGTACATTTTTTTTTTCTTTTGCAGTTAAAAATTTTGTAAGGTAAATGTACACAGGTTTGGAAGCTTTCAGGGGAGAAATTGTTTTACATAGTTGTACCCTGACAAATTCTCTTGGTATGGATTAGCCTAGTGAGTGGCATGAGCACAGCCAGTTACTTAGACAGTGGGATTTCAGGTGTTTTTTGACTTGACTAAAGGAGGTGGTAGAAGTTATTTGGCTTGGTAGTGTGTTCCAGGTTTTAGCAATGGTGTTGGCAAAGAGGGACTTACCTAAGTTATTGTCAGAACTGGATAGACTGGGACTTGAAACCATATATCAGCATGCAAATGTTGAAAACAGATCTATTACCACCTGTAATATGATGCTCTATAACAATATAATAACAGCTATGAATGAAAAAATGTGCTGTAATGTAATTTATATAGATTTAACTTCAGCATTTGACAGAGTCATACACATAATACTGATCAATAAATGAATACAACTAGGTATTGATGTACTCTTGATAAGATGGATAGCTGCATGGCTTACAAATATGACACGGGATGTATCATACAGCAACTGGACAGGCACATTTCTTGGTTACAGTCAGTGTAACCCACAGGGCTCTGTCCTAGGCCCTTACTTATTTAGATTGCATCTTTCAACCTAGCTTTTTCATCTGAGGTGTTCTACAGTCTATATGCAGACGACCTGAAATTGGGTAATCTGATTACATGCGTTACAGATAAGGCATGTCTGCAAAATAACTTGACCAAATTAACCATTTCAGCACAGGATAATAATATTCTGATAAATACATAAAAAAATGATCATATGAGATTTGGGAGACATAAAATGAAAGGGGAATATTTAATACAGCACACAGTGATTGAAACTGTAGACTCATTTAAGGACCTGGGTATATGGGTAGAGTTAGCTATGAGTTTTTCTAATCATATCAACCAATTGGTTAATGATATTTATAGAACTATAGGTTGTATAAAAAATTGATACATCTAGGCAATCAAAAATAATGAAGTCATTGTTAGTTACATTAGACCCAAAGTTGAGTATGGAATAGCAATGTGGAAACGTTATAAGAAAACAAGCATGAGTAAACTGGAAAGAGTACAACGAAAATATACCAAGGGTATCCATGGATGTGAAAATTTAAGTTATTATGAAAGACTAAAATATCTGAACTTGTACAGTGTCTCTCACAGATATCTAAGAGGGGATCCTATTCAGGTATATAGGGCATTTAGTGACAACTATCTCTTGGAATGTTTGGGGTTATCAAAAAGTACTAGACAATTATCAGACAACCTATGGAGAAGATTCTATAGGGATGAGAAGTGTACTAACTGGTTCTCTGATGGAGTAGCTGATGCATGGAAAAGACTACCAAATTACATTAAGGCAAGTACTAGTTTAGAAATTTTTAAGAACAGTCTGGATACTTGTTATGGAAACAAGTGTTTTGGTATATTGGCAAGCTATAAGGGCATAAATGCCAGTGTTTGAAATATTTGTATGTATGTATGTATTATAAAAGGTCAACATTTTCACTGCTTTTAATGGCACTGATTTGTATTTTGTGAATATTTATGCAAACTGTGTGTGTGCACTGCAATGACTCAGATTAAACTTTATGATAGTACTTCATTATGTCAATGCATCTCCAGTGATGTTTATGTATAGCTGTTACCGTGTGAAAAGAGTGGTTTCTTGTACCTACTAACACTTCACATCTGCTGATATGTCCAATTGCCAGAAAGGATGTTTCCATCATATTATGGTCCAGGAATATTTGGGTTGTGTTATGATAATGTTCCATGTCAGAGAAAAAGGATTACCAGTCTGAGGCTACTTTTTTTATTTCTCCAAATCTTTTGGGTTTCTAATAATATGATGGGAATGGACCCCATTCCTAAGTCAAACTATGATTAAAGTTCATGGAATTAGTATTGTTTCAATCTTTGATGTCAGCCAAAATTGCTCTTCGCAGCACCCGCAATGTGCCCAGTAATGACTCCTCCTGCAATTCATATGGGGTTAAATGGATTGGTAACATACCTAAATACAATTGTAGATTATTTTTTATAAGACCCATTGCTCCTACTACTATTGGAACTGTCTGGGTATCTTTCTTCCACATTGCTCTCATTTCTGCCTGCAGATCATGATATTTTATGACTTTGTGTCTCTCTGTATGCAAGATACTGAAGTCACTGGGTGTAGCAATTTCAGTGATCAAAGCTACTTTTGTCTTCTTTTCTTGGACCACTATATCCAGTTTTCTAGCATCTATCTTTTGAACTGTTGGTAATGGATGATCCTGTGTGATATAAACTTCATCATTTTCTATGATGCTTAGTGGCTCATGTTTCCAGGGTTTTTCAGACACTTCAATACCATAAAGTTTGCACAATCCCCACGGCAACAGTCTTGCCACATTATTATGCCTTTCAGTATACAGTCCTTCTGCCAGTAGTATGTCACAACCAGCTACAAAGTGTATAACTGTTTCCAATTCGGTTTTACAAAACTTAAATATGTCTGTTTCTCCCACATGTTCAATGGACTTTGTAAACTAGCATGTACATAACCCATGATCTTGGGCTGCCCATATTAACCTTTCATTCCTTGCTTTGAACTTGCCTCCCCTTAACCATTCCTGCATTCGTTCCTGATCAACATGAGGTTCTTCCAGAAGTTTTCTATACTTGCAACTATATTTATGCTTTTTCCACATTTCTTGCCTTCTCATCTAGTCCTTCACCTTATATTCTTTCTTTTGGTTTTGGCACTTTCAGTTGCTGGCTGATTTTATCTACTTCTAGTTAGATTTCCATTCCTGCTTGACACCAATATGCTTCTGCTAAATTAAGCAGAAAAGTCATCTTAGATGTATTCCTTCATGTTTCAATACTTTCACTGTGTTTGGGTCTTGTGAGGTCAGCAGATATGTAAGGAGTCCCACAAATGCAGATCTATACATGTAATCAATTTCAAGGGAGGCCCATCCCTCCTTCGGAATGGCAAATATATATAATCTTGGTATATACTGATTTTTATAAATCATTTGGTGAGCATGAAGCATCCTTCTTGTTTTCCTAGCTAACCTATCCAGCACGTATTGGGGCCAGTCAGTCATTCCAAAACTATAAGTTACGACAGGAAGCGCAAATTGGTTTATACCTTGGATTTTGTTCCTAGATGTCAATGCTATTTTCAGAATTAATTTAAATCTTCTAAAGTATTCCTTACTAAGTTTTATTCAAATTTGTTCATGTTTTATTGTTGATCCTTCATCAGTTCCCAAATATTTATACACTCCCTCTTGCTCCAGTTCTTTTATATCACATTCTTGTCCCAAACTGTTGTTTTCCTGGTGCTGCAGTTTTCCTGCTTTAATGCTTGCTTTTGTACATTTATCAAGACCAAATGACATTCTTATATCATCTGAAAAAGTTTTGGCAAGCTGCAACTGCACTTTCAGTTCCTTATCTGATGAGCTATATAGTTTTAAATCATCAACAAAGAGAAGATGAGAAGTCTTTACACGTTGTTGGTTACTAGGAGCCAAATTGTAGCCATGGCCTAAGCTGTTAAATAAACAGCTTAATGGATTAAGGGCGAGGCAGAATACCAACAGTGACAGAGAGTCACCATGGAATATCCCCCTTTAAATTTTTATCCCTGGGATAATAATCTGTCCTATATCATGGCTTAATTGCAAAGTGGTCTGCCACTGTTTTATGGTCACTGTAATGTAGTCGATCAGTGTAGGGTGTATATTATACATTTTTAAGCACTCTTTTATCCATGAATGTGGGATACTATCAAATGCTTTTTTATAGTCAATCCTTTTTACTGTTTTCCAGTTTGACTTTATTTAACAACAAATTATCCTTTGTTCCATATGACTTTCTTTTATTGCCCTTTTGTTCTACTGCCATAATTGAGTTTTCTTCTAAATGACTATAAACTCTGTCAGCATCAATTCTCATGTATAGTTTATATGCCATCGGAAGGCATGTTATTGGTCAATAATTTTTAGGGTAGCTTGCAGGTTCACTCTTAGGTAGGTGCATTGTTTTTCCTTTTGTTAGCCAGGTTGGAGTCTGTTCAGGATGTGCATATAAATAGTTCTTACTCATGGCTAAATCTTCTGGAAAAGATGTTTGGGCCCGGGGTTTTCAAATTAGAGGTTTTTCTTAACTTTGTTTCAATCTCTCTGGCTGTCACTTCATCCCATTTCATATCCTGCACCTTTAAACTTCTTATTCTTTCTTTTACTTCTGTCCATTTAGGATCTTCATAGATACTTCTCCAAAATGGATCTATTTCTTCTTTTTTTGGTGGCCTTTCAATTCCTTTTACCTTGCTTCCCAATTCTCTATAAAACTTCTTTGGGTCATCAATACATCGCCTATTTTGTATTTTTCCTTTATATTTATCTGTGTATTTTCTAAGTTTTTCTGTCTGTGCTGAAATTTTTAGTTTGTTATTTGCGATAGTGCATGATAGATCCTGGTCTGTTCTAATACTGTGCATTTCTTTAATCACATTTATCTTTCTTAGTAACTTTTTTATCTATTCCCTCTTCTATAGTCATCTAAGAGTGCCACTTCTTGTCTTAATTGCTTTATAGTTTTCTCTATTCGATACTTCCATGATGGTGTTTGATTTTCCCCTTTCCTTTCCCTCACTACCCTGTGTTCTTGTGGTAGAACTTTATCAGTTATTAATTTAGAAGCATACTAATATATCCTGTTTACTTCTGTTGTATTGCATGGATCTGTATGGACAGTCCTAATTACTACGTTCGTTTTATCAGACTTCTGACTTTTTGGGTTTTATTGACCTTCTGCAGTCTATTTCTCTCATTGATCTTAATATATCTATCGATATCTATTAAATCAAGCAACTCTTTTCTTAGCTCATTTTCTTCCAAACCGAGGCCACATCCCTTGTTTTCCGTTTCCTGTGGGCATTCTATAGAAATTTCTATAGCTTCTTCCTGTGGCATCTTCTCTTCAATTTCATCCTGTGCCATCCATTGCTCTGTCACAGGTTCATAGGTGTTTACTAGGCTAACAACCACAAGGGCCTTTTTAAGCCTTGCCATGCATCCCGGATCTCTGACAAGTTCTGACACTCTCGATAAGTGTAAGCATGTGCCTAGGAGATGAACCATTTATAGGTTACCTGTTTGCATTAGAGACATGGGTGCCAAACCAGGGATAAACTTCCGGCTTCCCATCCAACTGTCCAAGTTGCACTTGAATTGGGTTAGGGAGGAACTCTGCTTCACATGGATGGGGAGCTTGTTCCATAGATGGGGTAGTCTCTGGGATACATACCAATCTCTCCAGCAGGTCCTATTTATATCACCGGCAAGGTTTAAGTCTTTAGAATGGGTAATTCTGGTGCTGTTTGTTTTGTGGATTTACAGCAGGTCCATCAGAGTGGGGTCTGATAATGCCCTGTCTGCCAGGCATAGCTCTCTCCTCAATAGCTTGTAGGAGACAGAATACAGAGATAGGGCCTTGAGGCAGTCAGCATAGGACATATTACTTAAGCTCTGTAGTCTTTTAATGAGGAACCTCTGTGGACATTCCAGTTGTTGGATATGCCTGGTTAGGTATACACCAAAGGGGGCATTGTACTCAATGATAGGTCTGATGAATGCTGAATACAGTGGAACAATGACTTCCTTGGACTTAGATACCTTACCTTTATTTATAAGTTACACAACATAGAATGATTTCCTCACCACTGTAGACACATGATGATTAAAGGCTAGATTACTATCTGTGTGTGTCTCTAAGTCCCTGACTACTGGGTCAACTGTATGATAGTTACTAGGGATGGATGACTTCCCAAAGGATACTATTATGCATTTCTTGGCATTTAATTTGAGTCCATGGTTCTGACACAAGTTGTTTGTCTGTGTCAGTTCCTCCTGGAGAACATTTGTGTCAGTATGAGATTCAATGACAGCTCCTAATTTGCAATCATCTTCAAATTTAGTCAGCCAGAGACCACTGACATTGCCCTTGACTTCCGAGAAGTAAATGCCAGAAAGGAGCGGTCCAAGGACTGATCCCTGAGGGACTCCACTTGTGATTGGTCTTTTTGTAGAGGTGGACTCCCCAATTTAAACTTCCTGGGTCTGTCTGTGAGCCACATGGCTATCCACTGGGTGGCATACGGGTTTGTACGTAACCTCTTGAGTTTGTCAACAATGCCCAAGTGGGGTATTGTGTCAAATGCCTTGGCCAAGTCAAGGTAGGAAGTGGGAATGATTTTGCCCTCATCCATTGCTTTTGAGACCTTCTCAAAGAAGTCCACCAGGTTGAGTAGGCATGAACTGCACTTCACAAAAACAAACTTGGTTGGGTCCAGTGTCTGTACATTTACTATATCTCTGTTGATCATCTCCATGATAATCCTTTCCATGGCTTTACATATAGTACTAGTGAGACTTATGGGTCTGACATTTCCATGGTCTGTAGATGACCCACCTTTGTGCAGAGGGATGACTTTTGCCTTTCACCATTCATGAGGCACAAAGCCTTTCTGGAGGCTACAGTTAAATAGTAATTCCAGAGACCCTGATAGGTCATTTTTCATGCTATTTAGAAGTCATATGGGAGCTCACTGGCCTATCACTCCTCAGCATTGACTGCATCAGAGTTTCCACAGTTTTCTGTTCCTTTCCTTGCTGTCCAGCTTTAAGTAAACCTTTATACCGGTTTCCTGTGGAAGGTTCCAAAATATCTTGATATGGCACCTGGCCAATTGCTTCCTGTTCCTCTGGTTTCCCCTTAATTTGGATATCCATTGCTCTATCCTGTTGTGGTGCTTTCTGCATTCTATTTTCTACACAGAATGCTTCACTTTGCAGGTGCTCCATAACCTCAGTTTCTATTTATTTAACTTTTGCATTACTAATCTCCTTTTCTACCTTTCCTCTTTGTCTTCTTATGTTTTGCATTATAAAGTTTTCCATGTCTGGATTCCTTTGCCTGTATTTTTATTCAAATATCTTTGGTGCTGCTCTTTTTGAATTGGTTAGTTTTGCTTTCTCAATTGCATAAATATCACACCATATGAAATCTCTTTTTCTTTCCCGTGTCCATATTTCTTCTTCAGATGTCACCTGATCTTCCTGTTTCTCCTTACTTTGGGGACTGACACCATGTATGATATAACCTGTGTTAGACCTTCTACACCAAATCCTTCACTTTGCAGCAACTCCATAAATTCAACTTCTATTTTTTTAACTTCTGCTTTACTAGTCTTCCTTTCTACATTCCCTCTTTGTGATATTATTTTTTTATTGTGAAATTTTCCATATCTGGATGCCTTCGCATGTTTTTCTCTTCAAATATCTTTGGGGCTGCCTTCTTTATACTGATTAATTTGGCTTTCTCCTTTGCATAAATAATGCACAATATCAAATCTCCTTCTTTCCCATGTCCATGTTTCTTTTTTATACTTTTCAAATATCTCTAAGTTTTTTTGTTTATATTTTCCAACTTCTTCAGGTGGTTCTTTTTCCAAACAGATCAAAGTTTCTTGATCTATATATTGTTTTTCAGAAATCTGTTGTATTAATGGATTTTCATTTGAAGTCTCTGACAGTTTTTCTTGCAGAAGTATTTTTCTTTCCTTTAATTTCTCTCTTAATCATTCTGTATATCATGTATCTGGAAATTATGGGCTTATTGCATATCTATTGTCTTTATGGTTATTTTTTAGTCTATCAGTTTTTGTGATTTTGTGGACTGCTACTTCTTTCTACAACAGGGGGGGCCTGGCTTGGCACCATTGTAGGAATGTTTCCATATTTTGAGGATTCTATATGGTCATATTTTCCAGTCCTAGTGCCAGTGCACCTACCATAATTGGGTAATTTTTTGTCCTGTGTCTTGTGCACCCAGCTATCTCTTTTCGTATTCAACCTACTTCTGTCCATGATATATGATATATAAATACAGTCTACCTAGCAGGGCTACCTTGGTGAGATTTTATGAAACAGGGTCCACCTCACGAAGGTACTCACCAAAATTTGAGGATTAATTCAATTTCAGCCCTACTACTCTCCATTACTTGCTGAATTTTCATCTCTCCATTCGGACCCCTACCTGTATAACCTGGAGCATGATGTGAACAGTGCTGCAAATATAAACTGCAGAGTTAATGCTGTGGCAGGGCTGTGACACTTTTTATTTCAGTTGGCAATCTTGTTCAGCACTCTACAACACATGACCATATTCATGATGTTTCAGAGCTTGACAGATATATGGCCATGTATAGCCATGTATGAAGAAAGAAGGTCAGTGTTTCCTGCGGGTAGTCAGTGATGTGTTGTCTAAAATGTCTGAGGATGTTGCACTGGGAATTGCTACATGAAAGGCAATGTGTCAGACAGTGAACCATGTGCAGTGTAAATGGAATCTCTTTTGCTTACTTCATGCTGTCTTTGTCATATATAGGCATGTAAAATATGATAAATATGAAGCTAATATGCTTGTGCATTCTACTGTGGGAAATATATGAAATCTGTCGGCGTGGGAAATGTACCTTGCTGATGGTATGTACTTGCATCATGTGACATTAATCAGAGCTTGGATGGGTCGCCATTGATGGTAAATATAAAAGTATTCCTTTTTTGTTGCATTGATGATATCAAACAAGCCTTAGAATTTAATGTATAACGCTATGATTTAAATGTTTGGAAAGAAGCAGTTGACTCCCAATCCTTTACACGTAGCTTGCAGTTTTGAACCTGGCACCATCTAGAGCCTTAAGCATAACGTTACGGGAACTGCTCTGACTGGTTGTTTTTCCATTTATCTCACAACGTCTGCTGTCATCTGCAGTAAATGGGATTGGCTCATCAGTACGGAAATAATGTAACTTTTTGTTCTCTTGTTAAGCAAATGATTTCTTTAACTTTCATACGAGATGCAGAAATTGGAGAAGCATTTAAATCCTTGTCTGCATGCTTTACCCCTTCTGCCATAGGTAGTGTCACTTTGAACAGTACCATGTTTTCAAAACAATATCTGAAGACTCCTAATAGACTTGCATAGATTTCTCTCTCTCCTCCTTTGTTTCCCTATCTTTGGTCTGTTCATGCCGTCCATGTTTCTGGTTTCCCATGAACTCAAAACTGGCAATAAATGAAAGAAATGCTTGTTTGGGAGGTGCATGGCTGATTTACGTGCTACTATGAATTCATTAGTTAAGGAGCAAGCTGTGGTGGTTGAGCTGCATGTTCAACTTTCTTTGGATGAATTGTTTAGTCCCAGGAGGAAGAGTGGATAGGACAAGGAACGTTTTGCACATTAGGAGTTAGAAAACTGGTCTTCCTACCCAATACTGGGAAGCTCACATCTTGTGTCAATATATCTTCTGGGGTACGTTTTTGTTTAGTGATTTGTTATGTGAAGTTCTGCTATTTCACTGTGTCTATTAAAGCATTTATTTATGTCAACAAGAGATGACAATAAAATACCTTGCTGATATGTATACAATGAAATGTATGTATTTTCATCCAGTTGAACACATTGCCCACCAATGATAACAATCATTCATTCATATATATTTATGGATTTCCATCACAAGCTCAAAGTTTAAAAACTTCAAACTGCAAATGGTGGAGACCATAAGATCGAAGCTGTGAGACTTCAGATGTTATGTATGGAGATCGCTGTACAGTGCGGGATGGGAAATTGACCATTTTCCTCAATGTAGTGTGATCTCGTAGTTGGTATATTTATTTATCAGGGGGTATACGGGGGTGCAGAGGGGCTGCCCTCCTCCAAAAACATAAAAAAAATTGTTTTTATTTTTTTTTTATTATACTTTCTAAGTTTCAAAACTTTGATCTTACGGTCTCAACTATTTGCAGTTCCAAGTTTTGAAACTTCGAGCTTGCAAAGTTTAGTAGCTCCATATATATATATATATATATATATATATATATACATATATATATATTTATATACATACATACATACATACACACACACACACACACACATATATATATATATATATATATATATATATATATGGTTCTACCACATCACCGACACCTCATTTTCGACAGTCCATAAACACGAAACCACACATAACCGACAACGAAATAACCGACGGTACACAAACTAAAAACCCCATACACTGCACACACCACAATAACAATTATTAAAAACAAAACACATCCCCATTCCACAAACCACACACACAACACAAGCACACCAAAATCCTTAAGGCCCACACTAAAACTTTACCTAAACCTAAAGGTCCACCACACGCTCCACTTATACCACCTCCTCTAACCTACCTAACTCACTTAACCCACCCCTATCGCCCCTAACCCTAACTCACTTAACCCACCCCTATAACCCTAACTCACTTAACCCACCCCTATCCCCACAGACCGTCAATCTCCACACTTACCTGCCTCGCACCCCCTAACGTCGTCACTACCGCGTACTCACACAGCCTTTCCCCATGTCGGCATCCTCGGCGTTGGTGTTGTCATCCGTCGTGTCGGTCTTCTGCATTGTCGATGTTCTGCCACTCGCGATTCGCGGTCGGTCTTCTTAGTTTTCGGTCTTCTGGAGCTCAATTCAGCTGTTCGTCTTCTGCGCTGTCGTCGTGGTCAAACCATATATATATATATATATATATATATATACACACATACACATATATATATATATAGAGAGAGATAGATAGCTAGATAGATAGATAGATATGGGTCTAGAGAAATGCTTTTGGTTGGCATAAAAATGTCATCAAAAAGTTGCAAAACAGATAATACTGACAGAATCAGTATTACACCAGTGAAGGTTATATGCCCTTTCCCCACTACAGTGCATCCACAGAGTTGGTATATGTAATCAGCAGTGAGTGTGGGGTGCACCCCCCCCCCCACACGAGGGTACAGGGGGAGCAGCCCACCTGCAAAAACATTGTTTTTTTCTTGATATGATTAGTTTTTGTCATACACCCACATACACATGCAAATGGTCAGCAAAATAGGTCCAAAACAGATAATATCAAGAGAATCGATACTAAACCAGTGAAGGTTATATGCCTTTTCTCCACTACAGTGCAACATCAGATTTGGTATATTTAAATATCAGGGGGTGTGCAGTGCAGCCCCAAACACAGGAGTGGAGGGGTAGCAGCTCACCTCCAACAACATTTTATTTTACTGATTTGATTTAGTCCGTTTTGTTGTCAGCAAGGAGTTTAGAATAAAGGCACAAAACACCCTCCGTACACACACACATGCATGCACATTTATTTCTGTGCATATATGTACACACACACACATAAACATATTTTGTATATATTGTAAACAGTACATTGCAATAAAGACAGGCAGATACGGGTTCCTATCAGTTGATCGAACTGTCATTACATCGACACTCACCTCTTCGACACGAAAACATCGACTCTTCATATCATCGAAATGTCAGGTAAGCGATCCTCCCCCTCGCAGGACCCATGGTAGCACTTGTGGCTATATTGCGAAGTAAATCACAACGTTGTCTAGGGAAATTGTAGGTAGTGACGTGAACCATACGCGTTGTAGCAGAAAAACAAGTGCTACCATGGGTCCTGCGAGGGGGAGGATCGCTTACCTGACATTTCGATGATATGAAGAGTCGATGTTTTCGTGTCGAAGAGGTGAGTATCGATGTAATGACAGTTCGATCAACTGATAGGAACCCGCAGATACACATATATACTCCATTTCTTACTCTGGTCCTCTTTTCACCTGCAATCTGATCAATCAGTCTCTCTTATTTGCTCTATTGGCTCATTTTTGCCCCTAGGTAAGAGTTTTATGAGCATTTGTTCCCTTAGGTTTAGGGCTGAGTCACCAAGGAACAGTGATGCCATCTCTGAGGAGGATCGGGTTTTATCTTAAGGCCTAACTCCAGGACATACAGGTTTCATTGTCATTCAGCATGCATAAGGAGTGCAATGGAATGTGATGATGTATTGTTTAGATCTAAGGCCTCACACCTACACTCTAGCATCACCTGCTTGACTCTGTGATTCTCTGGTCCCAGCACTAACAAAACCATCTATGGCCTCTGTCGCTTAACAGCTCCTCCATCACTCATCATAAAAGAGAGGCAAAAAGGCTAAGCTTTCTTATTCCTGCCCTCCCTCTTCCTATAAATTCCAAAAGATGCTTGAAACCATATATAAACCCTAGTCACCTAGGATGTAGGG